>NC_085139.1:55905635-56076281 GCF_024139115.2 Armigeres subalbatus | reverse complement strand
GCACCTGTGGGTGACTATTATCAAATTGAAAGCTTCAGAAGTGAACTGTGAAGTTACCAAGGGTTACAAGAGCATCATTTCAGAGGCGTGTAAGGAGATCCTCTTGCGCAATCTTCTAACTCAGAAACTTTGGTATATAATAGCTACAAATTGAATAGAATTCTAGAAGGTTCTTAAATGTATATTAGGATAGAGCCGATTATAAATAGAACACGCAGAAACATATGGATTGAATCTTTGAATAAATAGTAAGCTTGAAACAATAACTCTTGCGCAGTAATTATTTCCTCGGTACTTAGATCAAAGATCGAACATTTGGCTGAATGCCGCTTCGCCGAGTATTTAAAATTTTTTCTTATTAACCATCAAAGTTCGATAAGTACGATTCACGGCTCTATACTTACTGAATAGAATAATATTTTTGGGAGTTTTCAACTCGATTGTGACAATTGACCCTTAAAAACAATCAGTCAGAGTTTCAGTTTCTGGAAATGGAGCCGATTATTGGAAGGGTTGATTGTCACAACTGGCTGAGAGAGGCCAGAATATATGTTTTTAGCGATTATATGAAAGCGTGAATTGCAATGTTTAGACTTTGAGGGTTACAAGAGAGCAGGAAGATGTCTTGAAGCGAGCAGTGAAAAGAGAGAACTAAGAACGAGAAGTGAGATGCTCGAACTGGAGTACAGGGTATTGAGAAGTGAGTACTGAGACAGAAGTGAGTACTTAGTAGTGAGATGTGCAGAATAAAGTCAAGAAGCGAGTATTGGGAAGTGAGAAAATGATAAAAATGAGAGCAAGAAATGAGTGGCGAGAATTAAGATGCAATAGATGGGAAGTAAGAAGCGAGTAGCGCGAAGAATATACAGCCTCACTTTCTGGGAAGGCCCCTTTCAATCACCTCAAGTAAAAGAATGATAATAGGGAGGCGAGAAGTTGAGAAGTGAGAAGTGGTGAGATATAAGACAGAAAAGAAGAAGAAAGAAAAGAGAGGTAGAAGTAGGAAGAAGTAAGAAAGAAAGGCGAGGAAAGAAGAAAGAAGCTAAAACGACAGATAGAAGCAGAAAGAATAAAAAAGGGACAAAGGAAAAGGAATGAAGAAAATTGAAGGAGAAAGAAGGAAAAAGGAAAGATAGTGAAAGGAAGATGAAAATGAAAGAAAACATATTTGAAAGGGTAAAAGGAAAAAGAAAGCAGAAAGAGGAGGAAAGTAGTATAGTTGTTAGTTGAAATAGTTAAAGGAAGAAAGAATCAAAACCCATTTTGGAAAGAAATTTTAGAAAACTTGTCAGAATAAGAATTAATTTCATACTTTCAATTCTTAGATTCTGCAAGCCTCACCAAATACATCCCTTAATTTTCTTATTCCCTCAGTTTTAACTCTCCTTCACTTCTAATTTTATTACTCCTACCCTCTCAACTATCACCCCTCACTTCTCTCAAGCTTTCACTCTATTTACTTCTAACTGCCACTACTCACTTCCTTCACTCAAGCATTTCTACACTTCTCGTTTCACAATTCTTACTTCCTGCATCTTCACATCTTAGCTTTCTATTTCTTACTTTATTTCTTTCCTCATTTCATTTCTCACTCTTGCTTCAAATTTCTCAGTTTTCACTTCTCACTTTTAACTTCTCTCTCTTCACAGCTCAATACCACTTCTCATATTAGCCGAATAATAAATATGCGTATCGTTACCTTTCTTGCTGCCAGGCTCAACAGTGACTTTCATTCACGCCTGGAGCCATCCCCAGAAAGAATGTACGGCAAAGACGGAGGCGCTTGATTAACTTAATTATTTCAAATGACCTTCGCATACTTCCAACACCTTCTTCCAAACCATTTTCAGACTTGTCGCAGTATACGATAACTGTTCCCATCCCCTATACGAGCACTGAGCAGCATCGAGACTGAAATACCAAAAATTGAATTTGAACGGATCATGGTCGTACAACTTCTATCTAAGTAGAAGGAACATGGGAAAGGGTTAAGCAAAAGCAAAAATTAAGTAGAATGAAGTGAGGAATAAGGAAGAAGCTAAGGAGGAATCAGGAGAGGGAAGAATAAAGAGATGCCGAGCAAAAATAAGGGAAGAAAGAAATCAGAAGGAAAAAGAAATAATTTCAAAATTTTCAATTCTCACATCTCACTTCTACTAGTCGCATCTCACCCCTCACTTCTCACCTCGGTCCTCGTTCTTAGTTCCTTATTTGCCATTACTCTTCATTTCTCTTTCACTCATTTTCCATTTCTCAATTTTCAGCTCTCATTTCATTTCATTTTCACTTTGTCTCTCACCATTCATTTTCACTTCTCACTTTTCACCTCAGCGTTTCGATTTTCATTTCATTTCTTACTCTTTCATTAAATACTACTCATTTCTCACTTTCTTTATTCTCAATTCCCGCTTCACTTCTCACTAATTTCACTTTTCACTTCTTACTGTATAATTCTCTAAATTTCCACTTCTCAATTCTTCTTTTTTCGAGACGAGAGCCAGCCTAGGGCTTAAAAGTTCCGCTAATAAAGACAAAAAAAATTCTTTTTGCATTTTCACTTTGTGTTTTTTACACTCCAACTTCTTACTACTCATTACTCGCTTTTCACACTCACAATCTGTAAAGTCAATTGTCAACAAGTCGAGCTAAATGACATTGGTCCAACGAAATTGGAACAAATGGCCTGACCACAAAGATGCCAGATTTGGAAGACACGTCTTCAATTCTAAAGAGACATTTGGAATCCTTCTGTGAAGACATTTATTTCGTGAAGAACATTTTGAAGACTTTTCAAAATATTTGAAGACTTATCTACTTCATTTGAAGATACTTGAAAACAACTCAATAAGCCTAGCGAGGAGAAAATATAATTTTATTTCTTGCCAGTTATGTAAATTAGTGACCCCTCTATATATGGTCGGGGTTCAGCCAAATCACACAAAACGCCAATGAAATATTTCCTATTTTTTGCCAAGGTTTTCATGTAATAGATTCACTTGGTCAAAAAATCGCATCGGACATCGGTCAACACCATAGCTGAGGATCCTCATACAACAAATGTACGCATCACTTAACATGAAATTCTTTCCGTTTGTCTTTTGCGAACAAAATATCACAAGTTAATGATTAATTATTTTAGAGCGTCTTAGGGAAATGCTAAGGTTAAAAGACTATTATTCTTCCATTTACTCACTATTGTCGAAGTTCAAATCAGCATAACTTTGCGTGGAAAATCCGATTCGATGAAATTTAGGACCATCGGACGCGGAAACTCTTCTAGTATACTACCCCATACGAAACCTGAAATAGATCCTGACCACCGGAGATGTTTTCAGGGTTTTCTGAGGTTATGTTGAAAATGCATTTTTTCTTCTGCTTGTCATTTTATATGACGTTTACTTCCATCATGTTTTATGGTTTCCCAAGAAACTTGAACTAATATGTTGACCAATGCTGGCTGCAGGTCTAGAATCAATTAGGTATACGCAGAGATAAAGCCAATTTCAGAAAACGGTTTGGGACTGGCCATACACCTTTGAATAAATGTCCTCTTTGCAGAACATCCGGAACCTGTTACAAATGTGCTAGAGAATCCTACAGTCCTCAAAATGTATCTTTATAAAGATTCTATATTCATCGTCTTGGGAAAATATTAATTTTGACACCCATATATGCATGGTTCTAGATGGTGCAAAACCCGGCTCTTAGGGAACCAGCTATAAGGGTGGCAGTGGACACTATCATTTTGGAAATGTTTCTGTAATCATCGTTTCGCAAAGCCATGAAGTTAGATACTCATATTTGCATTATTCCTGTTATTCTGTTATCCTTTTATTATACGGGACCGTTTTTACGGAAATATCCATATATCTTCGTAGTTTTGATGGATTATCTATCTGCAGCCACCATTCGTCGGCATATTAGTTGTAAGTGTTTGGTTTTGTTAATCGTGTGTATTATTGAGATTTTTGTTTGTAAATATGCGAAAAAATGTATGACAGGTAGTTTTTGTATGAGAAGCGAAGGTTTGTCTCCCAGCAGGCCCACTTAGCATTCAACTAGATAGTCATTAGGAGCAACCACCTTAATCTGCTACCAACCACCCAAAGCTTCTTCAACCCATCACCAGGAGCCGCAGGATAAGGAGTTGGAGCGGCCATGATGGGTTGCACAAATGGGTGGTACGAAACAGGGATGGAGACTGGAAAAGTCGATGACCGGAAATGAGGTCATAAACCTTGGGCCTGAAAAATCTTGTAATAGCTCGTTCACTTACCCGGCAATCGTGAACGAGTTAAGAAGATGTGAAGTCAAGGAGATCGTTTATTTTTCGGAAAATAATATTGAAAGCGATAAGACAAGGATATCAGGACCTCGTTGTTCTACCGTGGATTCGTTGCTGTCCTGTGCTTGTCAACGCCGTGTTTGTGCTCCAGTGAAGCCCTGCGCCGTCCTAGTGCCCTCGCCGGGTAGATTCCGGCACCGTTGTTGGCCGAAGACCGATCCGACAACACATCGGTAGCCTAGGACGCGCAACTGACTATAAGGCGCGGAACGTAGCCAGACGTGGCTCAAGCTTGCGGTCAAGACGAGGAAGGACGCAGCGAAGAGGAAAGAGGTGGTTGGAAAGGGGCCCCAACAGTAAAGGTTAGCTAAATAGTTAGTAAGAAAGTGGGAGGAAGGAAAAGTTAGAAGGAGTGTAGGGGAATTGGGGGGAATATGAACACCATAAGCAATTTTGTTATTTTTTACTTTTAGAATCAATTTAGTGCATAATTAGTGTCTCAGAATCAAAATAGATTAAATTTTCATAAAGTATGATGCCTAATTGTATTGTTTTGCTTTATAAAATATTGATTATTATCTTATTTCAAAAGTCATCCTCGAGGGATGCAATCTCAAACATGTGGGTAAAATGAACATATAGTGGGGGTAGTATGGACATACAAAGTGGGGGTAAAATGAACATACAGAGGGGGTAATACGAACAGATACTGGGGGTAAAATGAACACTATTTAAGATTATCGTCTTAGCAATGTTAGATAGGTAACTGGTTATAATATACTTATTATACAGCTTATGTGTCATAAGGGATATTTTGGATGTAATTAGTCATGAAATTACACCCTCCTTAATAGCTATGTTTAAAGGAAAAGTTCAAAGAATAAAGAGGTAGTCAACAAACTATGTCACGGTTTTGGAGGTATGGGTAGGGAGTGAGGACTTATATAATCGTCTCATATAAAATTTAGGAAAGGGTAATAAAAAAACTTTAGTTTAACATTGCCATGGCCTTTGTTCATTCATAAAGTTGAAATAACAATACAATTCATTAGTTCAATCAAACGAAATTAAAAAACAGTTCTGTCAATCAGCGTATACTACGAATCGTAAAGTATCAATTAAATACACAAGCGGCAAACCAACATATCATCTTTTGCTGCAATCGGCATGTGGAACCATAGCAAACAGCGCAGGCACTTGATCCATCCATAACCGTCGACCGATCTGGAAAAGCAAGCACCGCATAGTTCATATAAGGTGTCTTCTGAGCATTTCCGCAAACTGGTCCTTCTTAGTTCGTTTTCTCGATGATTTTTGCCCTTAGTAATCGATTTTATAGCCTTTGCTGCTTCAGACGTGGCTAATCTTTGTTGATACTCATCTGTAGTTATTTCGACTGCCATTTCCGATCTGCGCTTCCGCTTCGTTACCCTAGGAAAAGACATTTTTGGCAAAGGTAAAATTTGCGCCGGTGTTACATCAAACGATGAGATCGGATATATTTCGCAAGCCGGGTCTTCATTGACGAGCTCTGGATCTTGAGATGGAACGGTAATGAATGTTGAGTTTACAGAAGTGTCACACACCGGTGTAACCAAATCTGCATCAGCTTCTTGTAGATTTTCTTGAATCATTGAAGGCTCATCTGGATCAGCTTGGCTCTAGTAAAACCAGTTGCGATGGCCAACCGGAATTGCAACATGTTGCATTGTGGATACGTCAACTATCATCAGGTTCGTTACAGTAATCAACGTAACAGTTACAGTTTCTGATTGATCTGTAACTTCTGAGGGGGCAATGTTCTGGTCGCTGAAGATTTGCCTGTTAAACGGTGCTTTGCCTGTCTACCGAAAACCGCTTACTGGCAGAAGCGGCTTTGAGAAAAGCTTCTCCCATCAGTTCAGAGACATTGTATAGGGTGATTACTCGTCCCGGAAAACGACGCATGAACTCCTCTGAGGCTTGTGCGTAGTAGGATTTGAAAGGCCCCATGAACGCTACATCTAATGACTGCATTTTGTTGCTGCAGTGGGTGGTAACACCGAGAATGTCGATGAAATTTGCACGAGCTCTTGCAGAAAACGACAAATTTTTCGTATGGGAGCTGTGGCCGTCTATTATGAGGAGCGCAGGATTTTCCTTCGATGGGCTGACGTGCACGATGAAGTGATCCAACCAATCAAGAAGGATTTCACTGTTCACGTAGCCGGATGGATTGCAGCAAAACTTTGTTCCATTCGGTGCTCCTTTTTTGAGACCGTCATGCATGCGAACACGGGGAAAATCATAAACGGTGGAAGATGTTGTCCTGTAGCCGACATGCACATTATGGCTGTAGTCAGTACTCCTCTTTCGCCAGAGGTGATTGATCCTACTTGTTTCTTGCCCTTCATAGCAGCAACCTTGAGTTTTTTCGGTGGTACCTGTTAAAATATAAGCGTGTTTTTTACGTAGTAACAAAATTAAAAAAGGCTGAATCACCGTACTGATTCCAGTCTCGTTAGTGGTAAATATGCGTGACGCCGGGAACCGCGTCTTTTGAAATGTTCTTTGAAGAAGATCAAAAGGCATTTACCGATGGTTTATTAAACCTCTTGCACGAGCTGCAGATGTTGCTTCCGGCTTCCGGAAAGAAAGTATCGGATTACGTTTCAGAAAGCATCCAACCAGTTTCTTCCTGCCATTTTGCGTTTGTGATTGAACGGATGTTGCAGTGAGTTTTTCTCGGCTAGTGCTTAAGCCAGCTTCTGCACGTCTCTCATCGTAACCCCGTAGAACCTGGACTCCAAATCTAATAAATGTTGTACCAGTTCAGTTTCCTGGCTTTCCGTAAAGACGACCTTTTGGACCCTAAGCGTTTCTTTACCACCGGGCGCTTAACCCACTGGGCCAGAGTGATTCTTGGAATCTGGTACATTTTGCAGCAGCTCGTACCGAGACACCATAATCAACCGCACGCTTTGCCTCGACCATTTGGTTTTCCGCCCAACTCTGCCTCTCGGTTTTTCGTTTGTAAACACGTGGCATCTGAAGATAAAATTAATCTGTTATCCTAAATATTTCACGTTGTTCATATTACCCCCATCAACAGCTGTTCATTTTACCCCCAACTCAACAACTAGTTTAAAATATTAATATTGGAAGTATTTGTTATTTAAAAAACTTACTGTTCACGTTATATCCTTGAAAATAGCTCAGATTACACGGTTTAACACAATTTGAATGTTATTTTACTTGGAAAGTGCACAAAAACCTTACTTTCTGTCAGTAAAATTTTATGTTACGCGTATTACCGGCTGGTTGTATTGTGTTTTTGTTCATTTTTTCACATTTGACAGTTCTTGATGACTGTAGGTGGTTCAAATAGTTATAAATACATAGACATAAGGGTGCTGCTATATTTTGTACCGAATTAAACCAATATTTTCGTAAAAACGATAAGATGTTCATATTACCCCCTGTTCATTTTACCCACAATTCCTCTAGCTAATAAAATTGTTAAAAACGTTAAAAGTGCTGGTAGGTTTCTTAATTTCGAGTGCGAAGATTCCCTGTCCTGCGATAAACTTCCGTGTGCCGACCCTGAGGCAGTTGATTCGGGGAGTCTCAGAAGTGCTCCTGGTTGGCATTAAAATGGCATTTACATTGTTCTAGTTTTTGGACAAAGTTTACCTTTCTCGTACCAACAAAGTTGTACCGAAAGGCTATCATTTCACCCAAAATCGAACTTTTAATAGAAGTCTCGGAGACCCATGATGTTATATACCAATCGACTCAGCTCGTCAAACTGAACAAATGTCTGTCTGTCCGTGTGTATGTGTGTGTGTGTGTGTGTGTGCACACGAAACCGAAAAACATTAGCCACTTTTTCATATAGTAATTATCATCTGATTTTCTCGCAACAAGTTGCATTCGACAGGGGACAAAGCCTTGTTGATCACTATTGAATTTGATAACGATCGACCATTGCGTTTAAAAGTTATTAAGAAAATGGAATCGAATCATATATGCGCCATATAAGGTTGGTGTCTTGGCTAAATGCGAGAAAGGCAGTATCACCACTCGGTGAATAAAGATGGGTTTTTATGAAACCAATTAAAAGGAAATTTGAGTTTTGTAATTTTAATTAATAACGCGAAAGGGGGGTCAGACGGATTTATTTATTTATTTATTTATTATTAGACTAAGGCCGGACTGGCCTGTGCAGTGAATAACAGTCTTCTTCATTCAGCTCGGTTCATGGCCACACATCACCAACCGCGCAGTCTGCGGAGGGTCCGAAAATCGTCTCCCACCTGATCGATCCACCTTGTCCGCTGTGCACCTCGTCTTATTGTTCCCGTCGGATCGTTGTCGAGAACCATTTTCATCGGATAACTGTCCGATATTCTGGGCTACGTGTCCGGCCCACCGCAGTCTTCCGATTTTCGCGGTGTGAACGATCGATGGTTCTCCCAACAGCTGATGCAACTCGTGGTTCATTCGCCTCCTCCACGTACCGTCCGCCATCTGCACCCCACCATAGATGGGTACGCAACACTTTCCTTTCAAAAACTCCCAGTGCGCATTGGTCCTCCACGAGCATCGTCCAGGTCTCGTGACGGTAGAGAACTACCGGTCTTATAAGCGTTTTGTAGATAGTCAGTTTGGTACGGAGGCGAACTCTATTCGATCGGAGCGTCTTACGGAGTCCAAAGTACGTACGATTTCCAGCCACTATGCGCCTCCCAATTTCTCTGCTGGTATCGTTATCGGCGGTCACCAGTGAGCCCAAGTACACGAATTCTTCAACCACCTCGATTTCTTCACCACCGATAGCAACTCGTGGTGGGTGGCTTACATTGACCTCTCTTGAGCCTCTTCCTATCATGTACTTCGTCTTCGACGTGTTGATGACTAGTCCAATCCGATTAGGCTTCGCTTTTCAGTCTGATGGTAGGCTTCCTCCATCCTCTCAAAGTTACGTACCATGATATCAATGTCGTCGGCGAAACCAAATAACTGGACGGACTTCGTGAAAATCGTACCACTCGTGTCAATCCTTTGCCCTTCGTATTACTCCTTCAAAGCGATGTTGAATAGCAGACACGAGAGACCATCACCTTGCCGTAACCCTCTACGCGTTTCTGAAGGGACCTGAGAATGCCTCTGAAACCTCGAACTACGCACATCACCCGATCCATCGTCGCCCTTGATCAACCGTGTCAGTTTATCCGAAATCCGTTTTTGCATTAGCTGCCATAGCTGGTCCTGACTCGATTGTATCATATGCGGCTTTGAAGTCGATAAATATATGATGTGGGCACGTTGTATTCGGTGGCATTTCTTCTTCAATACCTGACGTATGGCGAACACCTGCTCTGTGGTAGAGCGTTCACCCATAAATCCCACCTGGTACTGCCCCACGAACTCTCTTGCAGTTGGTGTTAGTCGGCGGCATAAAATTTGGAAGAGTACCTTTTAGGCGGCGTTCAGCAATGTGATTACGCGGTAGTTGCTACAATCCAGCTTATCGCCCTTTTTGTAGATGGGACACACGACACCTTCCATCCACTCCTGCGGCAGAACCTCATCCTCCCAAACCTTGGTAATCACCCAGTGCAGCGCTCTAGCCAGTGCTTCACCACCGTGTTTAAACAGCTCTCCTGGTAGTTGATCAGCTCCAGGGGCTTTGTTGGTTTTCAGCCGGCCGATCTTCTCCTGTATTTCCTGGAGATTCGAGCCGGAAGTCGTATGTCCTGCGCGCGTGCTCCTGGGTTCATTACCATTAGAGTTTCCATCCTGGGATTAAAAATCCTGGGATTTCAGAAAATTCGAAATTTCCTGATTCCCGGATATTATTTTTGAATACTGAAAATCCTGGATACCTGGGACATAAAATACTGTTTCATTTCCGGTTTGCAAACAGTGTAATATTTCTTCTTAAATACAAAAGTTATCTGTTTTGAACGCGAAACCCAACTTAGGTGATAAACTCAAATCATAAAACCTCCCATCAGACATGTATACGGAGCCAAGGTTCTTTGGGATGCACAATCGATATCATCTTGTTATTAAATTAGTAAGAAAGGATCAGACATGCAAATATCGGAGAGAGTTTATAGAACACCTTCACAAAAATTATTAGATTCCCTATACTACTCAATGGAGGGCTACTGACTGATACTTTTCCAGCAGCTACAGCTCTCTATTAATTAAACGACAAGTATCTACAGTACAAGATCAGCTACATCTATTTGGCGCCTGCTTCCTACCCATCTCCCGTCTACAAAAGTTGGGTAATTGTTTACACTAGCTGATATATTCGCCTTGCTAATCTCCTCGCGCCGCCCAACATTGAGTCAGTCTTCCTCCAAAACAATTCTTGATCCAATTCATGTCTTTCCAATCGACGTTCGTACAACAAACTTGCCAACACATGCGCAAGTACAAGTGGTCCGATCCCGATGCTCTGCGTATTTTTGGTGTATTGCTTCGATCAAAATCAACTCTGGTCAACATGCTGCAATCAATTTGTCCAATTCTCGGCTTCTGTCAAAATTATATACCAACTTTAATCGCGTAATCTATTAACCCCATTATCGTTATATTATCGAGTTAATCTTACGTTAAATTATCGAGCTCTGATAATAATTTCACACAAAATTTCTTTGAGAGGGGTTCCACATATCTCCATTAAGTTATGGGCCCAGTACGTGGGCCCGCGTATTGAATGCAATCCCAGAAACTGTCTAAACCCAATGCATATTCAAAACAATGCAACAGTCAAGTCGACTTCAACTACCTGCAAACCCTTTTTCTCGGACTCGGCGATCATATATTCCAAAAGGGTACTCTACCTTCCGAGAAAAACGTGAATATTATTCGCTTTTTGAAGTTTTTTTTTGTTGGAAGAATCGACAGAATTGAATTGAGTTCCAATTTGAAATCTGTATTATCTGGCCTTTCTAAAATATGAACTTTACCCCTGAACATTGCATAAAATCGGTTTTAAACCAAAAAATAAGTTTTTAATGAAATATCGAAAATCCCTGTCAGTAAAATTTTACATTACGCGTATTACTGGCTGGCAGTATTGTGTTTTTGTTTATTTTTTCACATTTGACAGTTCTCGATGGCTGTAGGGTGGTTCAAATAGTTAGAAATACATAGACATAAGGGTGCTGCTATATTTTGTACCGAATTAAACCAATATTTTCGTAAAACGATAGGATGTTCATATGTTCATTTTACCCACAATTCCCTAGCTAATAAAATTGTTAAAACGTTAAAAGTGCTGGTAGGTTTCCTTAATTTCGAGTGCGAATATTCCCTGTACCGCGATAAACTTCCGTGTGCCGACCCTGAGGCAGTTGATTCGGGGAGTCTCAGAAGTGCTCCCGGTTGGCTAAACCGGCATTTACATTGTTCTAGTTTTTGGACAAAGTTTACCTTTCTCGTACAACAAAGTTGTACCGAAAGGCTATCATTTCACTCCAAAATCGAACTTTTAATAGAAGTCTCGGAGACCCATGATGTTATATACCAATCGACTCAGCTCGTCAAACTGAACAAATGTCTGTCTGTCCGTGTGTATGTGTGTGTGTGTGTGTGTGTGCACACGAAACCGAAAAACATTAGCCACTTTTTCATATAGTAATTATCATCTGATTTTCTCGCAACAAGTTGCATTCGACAGGGGACAAAGCCTTGTTGATCACTATTGAATTTGATAACGATCGACCATTGCGTTTAAAAGTTATTAAGAAAATGGAATCGAATCATATATGCGCCATATAAGGTTTGTGTCTTGGCTAAATGCGAGAAAGGCAGTATCACCGCTCGGTGAATAAAGATGGGTTTTATGAAACCAATTAAAAGGAAATTTGAGTTTTGTAATTTTTAATTAATAACGCGAAAGGGGGGGTCAGACGGATTTATTTATTTTTTATATTTATTATCAGACTAAGGCCGGAATGGCCTGTGCTGCACATAAAAGTCTTCTCCATTCAGCTCGGTCTATGGCTGCACTTCGCCAACCACGCAGTCTGCGGAGCGTCCGCAAATCGTCCTCCACCTGATCGATCCACCTTGCCTGCTGTGCACCTCGCCTTCTTGTTCCCGTCGGATCGTTGTCGAGAACCATTTTCACCGGATTACTGTCCGACATTCTGGCTACGTGTCCGGCCCACCGCAGTCTTCCGATTTTCGCGGTGTGAACGATGGATGGTTCTCCCAACAGCTGATGCAACTCGTGGTTCATTCGCCTCCTCCACGTACCGTCCGCCATCTGCACCCCACCATAGATGGTACGCAACACTTTCCTTTCAAAAACTCCCAGTGCGCATTGGTCCTCCACGAGCATCGTCCAGGTCTCGTGACGGTAGAGAACTACCGGTCTTATAAGCGTTTTGTAGATAGTCAGTTTGGTACGGAGGCGAACTCTATTCGATCGGAGCGTCTTACGGAGTCCAAAGTACGTACGATTTCCAGCCACTATGCGCCTCCGAATTTCTCTGCTGGTATCGTTATCGGCGGTCACCAGTGAGCCCAAGTACACGAATTCTTCAACCACCTCGATTTCGTCGCCACCGATAGAAACTCGTGGTGGGTGGCTTACATTGACCTCTCTTGAGCCTCTTCCTATCATGTACTTCGTCTTCGACGTATTGATGACTAGTCCAATCCGATTAGCTTCGCTTTTCAGTCTGATGTAGGCTTCCTCCATCCTCTCAAAGTTACGTACCATGATATCAATGTCGTCGGCGAAACCAAATAACTGGACGGACTTCGTGAAAATCGTACCACTCGTGTCAATCCCTGCCCTTCGTATTACTCCCTTCAAAGCGATGTTGAATAGCAGACACGAGAGACCATCACCTTGCCGTAACCCTCTACGCGTTTCGAAGGGACTCGAGAATGCCTCTGAAACTCGAACTACGCACATCACCCGATCCATCGTCGCCTTGATCAACCGTGTCAGTTTATCCGGAAATCCGTTTTTTTGCATTAGCTGCCATAGCTGGTCCCGATCGATTGTATCATATGCGGCTTTGAAGTCGATAAATATATGATGTGTGGGCACGTTGTATTCGCGGCATTTCTTCAATACCTGACGTATGGCGAACACCTGCTCTGTGGTAGAGCGTTCACCCATAAATCCCACCTGGTACTGCCCCACGAACTCTCTTGCAATTGGTGTTAGTCGGCGGCATAAAATTTGGGAGAGTACCTTGTAGGCGGCGTTCAGCAATGTGATTGCGCGGTAGTTGCTACAATCCAGCTTGTCGCCCTTTTTGTAGATGGGACACACGACACCTTCCATCCACTCCTGCGGCAGAACCTCATCCTCCCAAACCTTGGTAATCATCCAGTGCAGCGCTCTAGCCAGTGCTTCACCACCGTGTTTAAACAGCTCTCCTGGTAGTTGATCAGCTCCAGGGGCTTTGTTGGTTTTCAGCCGGCCGATCTTCTCCTGTATTTCCTGGAGATTCGGAGCCGGAAGTCGCATGTCCTGCGCGCGTGCTCCTGGGTTCATTACCATTAGAGTTTCCATCCCGGGACAAAAAATCCCGGGATTTCAGAAAATTCGAAATTTCCCGATTCCCGGGATATTATTTTTGAAATACCGAAAATCCCGGGATACCCGGGACATAAAATACTGTTTCATTTCCGGTTTGCAAACAGTGTAATTTTTCTTTTTACAAAAGTTATTTGTTTTGAACGCGAAACCCAACTTAGGTGATAAACTCAAATCATAAAAACCTCCCATCAGACATGTATACGGAGCCAAGGTTCTTTGGGATGCACAATCGATATCATCTTGTTATTAAATTAGTAAGAAAGGATCAGACATGCAAATATCGGAGAGAGTTTATAGAACACCTTCACAAAAATTATTAGATTCCCTATACTACTCAATGGAGGGCTACTGACTGATACTTTTCCAGCAGCTACAGCTCTCTATTAATTAAACGACAAGTATCTACAGTACAAGATCAGCTACATAGATTTGGCGCCTGCTTCCTACCCATCTCCCGTCTACAAAAAAGTTGGGTAATTGTTTACACTAGCTGATATATTCGCCTTGCTAATCTCCTCGCGCCGCCCAACATTGAGTCAGTCTTCCTCCAAAACAATTCTTGATCCAATTCATGTCTTTCCAATCGACGTTCGTACAACAAACTTTCCATCACATGCGCAAGTACAAGTGGTCCGATCCCGATGCTCTGCCTATTTTTTTGGTGTATTGCTTCGATCAAAATCAACTCTGGTCAACATGCTGCAATCAATTTGTCCAATTCTCGGCTTCTGTCAAAATTATATACCAACTTTAATCGCGTAATCTATTAACCCTATTATCTTTATATCATCGAATTAACTTACGTTAAATTATCGAGCTCCGATAATAATTTCACACAAAATTTCTTTGAGAGGGGGTTCCCATATCTCCAATAAGTTATGGGCCCAGTACGTGGGCCCGCGTATTGAATGCAATCCCAGAAACTGTCTAAACCCAATGCATATTCAAAACAATGCAAACAGTCAAGCCAACTTCAACCGCCTGCGAACCCTTCTTCTCGGACTCGGCGATCATATATTCCAAAAGGGTACTCTACCTTCCGAGAACGTGAATATTATTTGCTTTTTGAATTCGTTTTGTTGAAAGAATCGACAGAATTGAATTGAGTTCCAATTTGAAATCTGTATTATCTGGCCTTTCTAAAATATGAACTTTACCCCTGAACATTGCATAAAATCGTTTTTAAACCAAAAAATAAGTTTTTTAAGGAAATATCGAAAAATCCCGGGATCCCGGGATATACGAACAAGTTCATCCCGAATCCCGGGACAATGAAAATGGCCGGGAAATGGAAGCTCTAATTACCATACCGCCACCGTTGTCTGCCATATCGCCATTCAGGTGCTCTTCGTAGTGCTGCCACCTTTGGATCACCTCACGCTCGTTTGTAAGAAGGTTCCCGTTTATGTCCTTACCCATATCGGGCTGTGGCACGTGGCCCTTACGTGAACGGTTCAACTTCTCATAGAACAGCGTTATTAAGCGTTATTAACAAAAGCGTTATTAACGTTATTAACAAAAAAAATTCTCCATCAAAACTAATACCCGGAGCTGAATTCTGGGGCTGTACTGCATCTCTGGACGAAATTTGAAAAAAATCGTAGGGCCCGTTTTGGAGTTACGCCCTTTTTAAGACGTAACTGTATGATATCGAAGAAAATCAATATAATATCTCGTCTTATGTATATTTCTCAACTTCCATTGAGTCTTCAGCAATAAAAGTACACCCGATTCTTTTTTTACACGGAGGATGCGTTCCGTGTAAAAAAAGTTTTCAGTTAAAAATTTCAAAATCCATGTAAAAAAAGTTTTATGATTTCTCAACGAATCATGCAAAATGGAGCAACTTTGCAAAAATTTCGTATGGGATTTTTTTTTTACACGGCCGTGTAAAAACAGAATCGGGTGTAGTTTGCTGGTATACCAGTTGCATACTACTATGATGTACCAGCTTTGATTCAATGTATTAAAAACAGTAGACATATCCTTGACGAAAATGTGTTTATTGAAAATGGTATCGATTTCAATAATTCCAGATCAAACAAAAATTTCAAAACCTGGCGACAATCGGCTACAAGTGCTGTCTTTGTATCCACACTTATTACCTGGAAAATTCGAACCGTATTTATATGGAACAGTTTGTCAAATTGAACCATTTCGAGTACATTATTGCAGGTGACCTTAAGATTATAAGCCTGATAATAGGAATAATGACTAATTGCGAAGCCGAGAAAAACTTGAGAGCGGCGTTTCCAGGACTATTGTAAATATTCAGCTACTAATAAAAATTGAAAAAGTCGGGCATGCTGCGAAAAATACATCTAATTCCCGACAAGGACAGTGATTCTATATTGATGAAGTGTCCTCCTCTTTCAATCCACGTGAACACTCTTTGTTCGTTAACGTTACATAAAAGCAGTGTTAAAACGAGCTGGGCAGATTTATGGGTTTAAGGTGTAGAGTTATGTCTGATACCTCAAAGGTATCTTAAGCATAAAAACGGCTTCACTGAGCATACCACTATCTTCTCGATGCTGCGCACATTTTGTAAAATAATGCGGATTTGAGAAAGTTTGTTGACGTATGTATGGATGAAGCTTTAGTAAAGAACAGATGAGTTACTGCTCCTTGAATGCATATACCCATACCAATATCAATCAAAAACATAGAATTGAAGTGCAAATTGCGTTGCTCTCATTTTTGTTTTTTTTTCAGCAGTAAGCATGCACGAGTGCATTGAAAATGACAAGTATCAAGTTGAAATCAATAACTTTTATATAGAATAACTTTTGTCACATGTTATGTACAATTGTGTTTTTATATAAACAAACAAGTAGTCCTTAATGGACCTTAAAACTTTTTTCTAATATGTCATTTCTCTAAATCTAAAACTGTTGGCGTTATCGGAGCATGTTATTAATAGTGGTACAATTACCCTATGTGAATGACATCTGTGGTTTTTGTTTAAAGGTTTTGAAGCATTTTCAAAATGTTTGCATTTCTTACTTTTCATATAAACTTTCATCTGGATTCTTTGTCGCAATTGATAAGTTCTTTGTCTCCTGGGAAAGTTAGGATCTTCCGAATACCTCCAAATATCATATCCCAAAGTTTCATGTAAAAGGATTTTTTAATACATTCGTCCATGGGCAGGGATGGCACAAAGAGTATATATCGACATATACGCCAAAGTTATATAAAACCCATCTCTTGCGAGCTGAAATTTATTGCGAAAAGAAGATATGTGTGCATTTGATATTGTCCATTTAATTTAAACATAAATAAAAAGGGTTAATCATACGTCGTTGGCTAGAATTGAATGTAGACTTAAGATAAAGCTAATATTATTTTTAAATGTTCTTAGACAAATCTCATATTACTTATCGTCATAGTCAACAATTTTGTATAGAATTCTAATGGCTATAACAAAAAAAATCTTTTTTTATCGCTGACGATGCCTTGGAAGTTGAGAAATATGTATTTGATGAGATGTTATTCACAAAATTCTGTTTTTCACACGATTTTGTTTCGGTCGAATTTTTGATCGTGTGGCTTTAATTTATGACCAAAATCCATGCAACAGGTTTCTAAAACCACTAATAATCCAGAAAAAGTCAGATGATTATTTATATACGATTATCAGTTTAGATGGGGATACAACTTAGAAAATTTAGATCGTGTTGAAACAGAATCCTGTGAATTTCTTCAATATATATCAGTTACGTCTTAAAAAGGACGTAACTCCAAAACGGGCCCTACGATTTTTTTCAAATTTCGTCCAGAGATGCAGTATAGCCCCAGAATTCAGCTCCGGGTATTAGTTTTGATGGAGAATTTTTTTTGTTAATAACGGTCAGGGGAGCACCGTGGCCGTCATACCAGTCGTTTCTCTGATCCGGAGCCACCGTGCCTAGTGCAGCGGTTGCGGTGCTTCCAATGGCGGATCGAATATCTCTCCAGCCATCATCAAGAGATGCTGCGCCTAGCTGCTCTTCCGTTGGGAGTGCCACTTCCAGCTGCTGCGCGTAGTCTTGGGCTAGCCTATCGTCTTGTAGCCGCCCAATGTTTAGCCGCGGCGGATGACTCCGACGCGTGTTGATCACCGTCGAGAGTTTTGAGCGCAGGCATACTGCAACGAGGTAGTGGTCGGATTCAATATTCGCACTGCGGTAGGTGCGTACGTTCGTGATGTCGGAGAATAATTTACCGTTGATTAGAACGTGGTCGATTTGGTTTTCTGTTACTTGATTAGGTGATTTCCATGTGGCCTTGTGGATATTCTTGCGGGGGAAGAAAGTGCTTCGGACTACCATGCCGCGGGAGGCTGCAAAGTTTATGCATCGTTGGCCGTTGTCGTTCGATACGGTATGCAGACTATCCGGTCCGATGACCGGTCTATACATTTACTCCCTTCCTACCTGAGCGTTCATGTCACCGATGACGATTTTGACGTCCCGCAGTGGGCATCCATCGTATGTCTGCTCCAGCTGCGCATAGAACGCTTCTTTCTCGTCGTCGGATCTCCCTTCGTGTGGGCAGTGCACGTTGATGATGCTATAGTTGAAGAAACGGCCTTTTATCCTCAGCTTGCACATCCTTGCGTTGATTGGCTGCCACCCAATCACGCGTTGGCGCATCTTTCCCAGCACTATGAAGCCGGTTCCCAGCTCGTTGGTGGTGCCACATCTTTGGTAGAAGGTAGCCGCTCTATGCCCGCTTTTCCACACTTTCTGTCTTGTCCAGCAGATTTCCTGCAGCGCTACGACATCAAAGTTGCGGGGATGTAATTCATCGTAGATTATCTTGTCGCAACCTGCGAAGCCTAGCGACTTGCAGTTCCATGTTCCAAGCTTCCAATCATGATCCTTTATTCGTCGCCTAGGTCGTTTCCGATTGTATCGAGTCGTATTATCTTCTATGTCGTTCGCAATAGTTGTTTTTAAAGGCGGCTTATTGGGCCTGCGCAAACCTCCTGTCACGTCGGAGGGCCGTCGTGTCAGGTCTGTTTAGCGTCTCACCTAACACCAGGACTTGGGCTTGTGCGCTTTGAGCGGCACACGGTCGCTTTGGCGGAGCCTACTTGCGGATTCATGTAGCTTTTTATAGAGGTTTCACAGGGCCCACTGTCAAACCCCACCACATCCTAGGCAGGCGCCACAACTCGCAGATGGCCTGGGGAGGGATCGTCAAGCCCTTGGACGTAGTCCCTGCTGCCCCCAGGGGTCAGACGGATAGTGTTACATAATTTAAGGGGAGGGAGTCTGGTCGAGCATTACGTATTGTGACATAGGGGGGGAGGGGGTACAAAATTTGTTTTTTTTTTTGCGTTACGTTATTTGTGTACGACGCCTTAGAGAATATCGAATTAGAGAGGTATCGACCAACGGAGGGAACGCAGTATGCTCGATGCAATGGATTTTGAATTTCATCGAGTAAGGGAAAATATCGAGTTACAGAACATCGAGTTAAGGAGAGTTCACTGTATTTTCTGCATTAAATTCAATGCTTCAGAGATAGCTTTTCAGTCTTGGCAAAATCAAAACACTCTTATTTAATCTTGTTCGATGTTTCGGTCCGTTTCGGACCTTCCTCAGGGACTCAATTCCTACAGGTTTATCCTCAACTGTGGTTCTGCTGAACCATTGATTGTCACGAGGTCAGGATTTTCCCACATAAACGAGAATGGTTCGAGCACCGCGTTTATGGTAAAACCTTTTCCGCTTATCGTTGTTTGATGCCAGGTACTGAATTTCAACTGTTGAGTATAAATCTGTAAGAATTGAGACCCTGAGGAAAATCCCAAACGGACCGAAACGTCGGACAAAATTAAATAACAGTGTTTTGATTTTGTCAAGGCCGAAAACCATCTCTGTTATATACACCCTTTATTATAAGGTAATTCCATCAGGTGCCTAATTATCATTGAGATATAGACATTTGAAAATTTAGTTTCAACGATTTTCTAAACGAATGAATCCTAGTATTAATCTACGTCAATCCTGCAGACCTACACGAGTATGTCCTCCTTCAAGAGATCATATCACACAGTAATCATCGGCTAACATAATCGACCGAGTCGACTCATTGTTCCCCCTCCTGGCTGAATCTCGCATTATCTCCTGCATCCGACGTTTCAATATCTGCCTTGGTTCTAATAGTTGTTCCGGTTATGAGATCGCAATGCGGGCAAGAACTTTCAGATCACATCCTGAGGCAAACATTAAAATCCGGATTTTGTTTTTGACTAAATCGCAAGGTTAAAACAGTTTGCGGCAGAAGAAGACCAAGAAGACGGATCGTGAGATGTCGTACTGGGTAAAATGTAAACGTTTGATGAACTTCAGTTTTTTGGTGTGCTTTTTCCAAGCCTGAGTGCGAAAGTAATCTGGCCACGTGAAGAAGCAGAAAGATTACGAAAAACTTCGACTAAGTTATGATGCTGCAGGTGTTGAGACAATAATAATTAGGGAGGTTATAGTAACATTTTATTATCTATTTCTCAACATCTATACCTATAACATCGTGTCAATGGCGTTTTCAGAAGTGCATTTTCTGGGAGCTTCAGTGACAATTAAGTCATTGAGTCATAATTACTAGACCTGCAACAACCGCGCCAGATGGGTAATCTAACCATCAGCGGTTTCGATAATTAGCCCCGAAGCGTAGGAAACCCCATCACCGACTAACCTTCATAACCTTCGCACCACTATTAAGTCATAACATCAACGAAACATTCCCACACCGCGATATGACGGAACTGCGAAGCGGCTTTTGTACAAACGCAAAACTTGGATTTCCACCCGCTGTCATTATTATTGCTACTTGCTTATTGGGTACATGGGAGCCACATGCTGTGACAAAAGCGTGGGCCTGTCTCAGATATTCGTAAGCATCAGACCATAGTTTTTTTTTGTAAGTTCCAACCCAGATTTCCCAAGAAGTTGCGGCCACTGTACCGTTCGGTTTCCGATGCAGTGCAGTGAATTAGCATGAGATTGGCGATCTAAGTTTGATAGTGCTTGTGGTGTGCTTAAACTTTGATCATGATCATTACCTTACGATGCCCCGGTTGGTTGGAACATAAAGAATACATAATTCCAAAAATAAGTCTATTTTACAATGGAAGGAATGGGTTAATCGACAAGCTAAGATTTGCACTACGTCTAGTCAGAATTTCTTAGGAATAGGAATTGGATGAAATTTGATCTTGCTCGACAAGATTGGAAGTTCCATCCGATGGTTTTTATTCAGAATCCAGCAATCGAAGTGTACAACCAACACATCGTTTCCCAGCTTCCATACGAAACCTCGTTCAAGCTTTGCCACCACAAGACAGCGGATCCTAATCGAAATTCTCCCGACAGCACTTTCACTCGGAATATAATCGTCGAAAACTGTCAATTTTGCCGTTGTCACATTTCACGTTCGACCATCATCTTTATTCACATATCATCGCGCTCGCCGCCAGCAGCATCATCCCCGGGACGCTGTATGTCTGTCTGTCGACATGATCATAATAATAAAAATTCCATCACACCATCCCTCATCCACATGGCACTACCGCGCGGGGAGTGCCCTCCGGCTGAATCAGATGACATCGCGAACAGGCGGAGGAGGCTGTTACTTTTGAGATTGTTTTTTCATGGCGACTTTTTGGATGACACAGCACCATTCGGAAATTAAGAGCGTGCCGAAAAGAGGAATGGGAGTTAATTTCATTGGCTACCGAAATAATGGGAAATGTTCGCCGAAATCCCGTGTCCCAAAGTGAAGATTAATTCATTACCGTGAAAGGGTTGATGTCGTCAATCGGAGCGGGTGCGCCCATTTAACCCCAAAAAAGGGATTTAATTATATGGCGCCAGATTAATCTGCGATATCTTGGGATATTGGGGTCGACGGTTTTGGGAATTGAGTCCGTGGAGATCCGATCAGCTAAATTGTATATTACGTAATGCGTTGCGTATGGTATTTGATAGTACGTTAAGCTGCTTGAGTAACGGGTTATAAAAATAAATATATTAAGTTTTGTTTGACGAACTCTGTAGCATTTTATTTGCATTCGTTTGTTTATCATTTGAACAAGTCTTCTTCTTCTTCTTCATTGGCATTACATCCCCCACTGGGACAATGCCGTCTAGCAGGTTAGTGTTCATTGAGCACTTCCACGGTTATTAACTGTGAGGTTCTTAACCAAGTTACCATTTCTGTATTCGTATTTCATGAGGCTAACAGGATGAAACTTTTAAGCCCAGGAAAGTCACCGAATGCTTGAATACTAAGTAAGTGAGTACTAACTAAGTGAGTAATTATAGATGAGCATCGTGACATATTTTAAACAGCTGACCTCCCTTTATTTTCATTCTCGATTTTTTGCTGGTATTGGTTACTTACGGTATCGTTGAAGCAACGTAATATACGAGATTGAGTTTTGGTCTTATTCAAGCCTAAATTTTAGAAACTGCATCTTCAGCTTTAACGTGGTCTCTGTTGATTCACATCACATCGCTGGCGAGCAACTACACAGAATTCACGTTCGAGCTGAATAAGCCACTTCTAACCTTTTGTAAAAAAAATTGCCTTCATAAAATGTTTTATGCAAACACCCCTGTTCCAGCAGAGCTCATCCTAAACCAACTCAGCGGTCGATTTGTATGCTCATCCAATTCGTAATTCCCTCATTCGAGCCACAATTTACAATCAACCGATTCCGGTACAGGCGAACAATTTGTCATAAATCCCAGGTTACCGCCCATCATACAGCAGCCACTCACAAATTAACGCTCGATCATCCCGCACTTCCCGCACTTCCAACCAACGAAAAACCCAACTCGGAAAACCGTTGCTTTAAAGGAATTCCCTCCGGAAACCGCGGAAATAATTGCAATACCAACTATCCATCACCATCTCGACACGACACGACACTCATCCTCCGGACCGGTGGGGGACCGACGCACCTGGCTGTGGGTCACCTCCCAATTAACGCACAGTTTCGATTATTTCCCACGGGGTGCAGCTGCCTGTGCTGTAGAACATCGCGAGGATTCGCACCGGATGCACGCCCCGGCTGCAAATTGAATTGTGCATCCATTGCCATCGGTGTGGTCGGTCGCTTGGTTGTTCGGCTCTCGATGCGTTTGTGTAAACGAACACCAACCGTACAAAAGTGCGGTTCCAGCCCTGCACTGCATGTCCTCACGGTTCGTACAGGCTGGGCCACCCCCACCAGTGAATTGGATGCCCGTGTCTGCGAGCTAATCTGTGCGAACAATAGCGCGGGGTTGATTGTGATACTGCTGAATGGCGATGTACGAAGTGCAGCCAATCGAAGCTTTTGAAATCCAGATTCAAGCCAGAGGGCTGCATGCACCTGCTGATAGAAGAATAATATCCAGCGGTAGGATGAACGTGAAAACATAAAATTCTCAAAAGTAGCTTTCTGCTTCCAGTAGCTGCTGATTAATTCTGAAACCTTCTGTCTTGCGACGAATCAAACTTTATGATTTTGCAAAATAAGCCAATAGGATTTTTTGTTCCAAGGGTATTTGGTTCATTTGGTCACATTCCGGAACCCTCTGTAATTAATTCCCTGGGGGAAGTGACCAATTTTCGCTCATTACTGAAACCAGGCTTGCGACGTATCAAACTTCATGATTTTGCAAAACAAATCTTCAGGAATGTGTTCTGAGGATATTTGGTCCATCTGGTAACATTCCGAAGCACCCTGGATTGCTTAGTCCCTGGAGGAGATTGCCACTATTTAAACAATTCCTCCTGGATTTCGGATTATTTTTTTCCGGATGAATTCCTTCCGGAATTCGGATGAATTCCTTCCGGAATTCGGATGAATTCCTTCCGGAATTCGGATGAATTCCTTCCGGAATTCGGATAAATTCCTTCCGAATTCGGATGAATTCCTTCCGAATTCGGATGAATTCCTTCCGAATTCGGATGAATTCCTTCCGAATTCGGATGAATTCCTTCCGAATTCGGATGAATTCCTTCCGAATTCGGATGAATTCCTTCCGGAATTCGGATGAATTCCTTCCGAATTCGGATGAATTCCTTCCGAATTCGGATGAATTCCTTCCGAATTCGGATGAATTCCTTCCGAATTCGGATGAATTCCTTCCGAATTCGGATGAATTCCTTCCGAATTCGGATGAATTCCTTCCGAATTCGGATGAATTCCTTCCGAATTCGGATGAATTCCTTCCGAATTCGGATGAATTCCTTCCGAATTCGGATGAATTCCTTCCGAATTCGGATGAATTCCTTCCGAATTCGGATGAATTCCTTCCGGAATTCGGATGAATTCCTTCCGAATTCGGATGAATTCCTTCCGGAATTCGGATGAATTCCTTCCGAATTCGGATGAATTCCTTCCGAATTCGGATGAATTCCTTCCGAATTCGGATGAATTCCTTCCGAATTCGGATGAATTCCTTCCGGAATTCGGATGAATTCCTTCCGGAATTCGGATGAATTCCTTCCGGAATTCGGATGAATTCCTTCCGGAATTCGGATGAATTCCTTCCGGAATTCGGATGAATTCCTTCCGGAATTCGGATGAATTCCTACCGGAATTCGGATGAATTCCTACCGGAATTCGGATGAATTCCTACCGGAATTCGGATGAATTCCTACCGGAATTCGGATGAATTCCTACCGGAATTCGGATGAATTCCTACCGGAATTCGGATGAATTCCTACCGGAATTCGGATGAATTCCTACCGGAATTCGGATGAATTCCTACCGGAATTCGGATGAATTCCTACCGGAATTCGGATGAATTCCTACCGGAATTCGGATGAATTCCTACCGGAATTCGGATGAATTCCTACCGGAATTCGGATGAATTCCTTCCGGAATTTGGATGAATTCCTTCCGGAATTCGGATGAATTTCTTCCGGAATTCGGATGAATTCCTTCCGGAATTCGGATGAATTCCTTCCGGAATTCGGATGAATTCCTTCCGGAATTCGGATGAATTCCTTCCGGAATTCGGATGAATTCCTTCCGAATTCGGATGAATTCCTTCCGAATTCGGATGAATTCCTTCCGAATTCGGATGAATTCCTTCCGAATTCGGATGAATTCCTTCCGAATTCGGATGAATTCCTTCCGAATTCGGATGAATTCCTTCCGAATTCGGATGAATTCCTTCCGGAATTCGGATGAATTCCTTCCGAATTCGGATGAATTCCTTCCGAATTCGGATGAATTCCTTCCGAATTCGGATGAATTCCTTCCGGAATCGGATGAATTCCTTCCGAATTCGGATGAATTCCTTCCGAATTCGGATGAATTCCTTCCGAATTCGGATGAATTCCTTCCGAATTCGGATGAATTCCTCCCGGAATTCGGATGAATTCCTTCCGGAATTCGGATGAATTCCTTCCGAATTCGGATGAATTCCTTCCGAATTCGGATGAATTCCTTCCGGAATTCGGATGAATTCCTTCCGAATTCGGATGAATTCCTTCCGAATTCGGATGAATTCCTTCCGAATTCGGATGAATTCCTTCCGAATTCGGATGAATTCCTTCCGAATTCGGATGAATTCCTTCCGAATTCGGATGAATTCCTTCCGAATTCGGATGAATTCCTTCCGAATTCGGATGAATTCCTTCCTGAATTCGGATGAATTCCTTCCGAATTCGGATGAATTCCTTCCGAATTCGGATGAATTCCTTCCGAATTCGGATGAATTCCTTCCGAATTCGGATGAATTCCTTCCGGAATTCGGATGAATTCCTTCCGAATTCGGATGAATTCCTTCCGAATTCGGATGAATTCCTTCCGAATTCGGATGAATTCCTTCCGAATTCGGATGAATTCCTTCCGAATTCGGATGAATTCCTTCCGAATTCGGATGAATTCCTTCCGAATTCGGATGAATTCCTTCCGGAATTCGGATGAATTCCTTCCGAATTCGGATGAATTCCTTCCGAATTCGGATGAATTCCTTCCGGAATTCGGATGAATTCCTTCCGGAATTCGGATGAATTCCTTCCGAATTCGGATGAATTCCTTCCGAATTCGGATGAATTCCTTCCGGAATTCGGATGAATTCCTTCCGGAATTCGGATGAATTCCTTCCGGAATTCGGATGAATTCCTTCCGGAATTCGGATGAATTCCTTCCGGAATTCGGATGAATTCCTTCCGGAATTCGGATGAATTCCTTTCGGAATTCGGATGAATTCCTTCCGGAATTCGGATGAATTCCTTCCGGAATTCGAGAAGTGAGCAGGGAGAAGAGAGACGTGAGAACTGAGACATAAGAAATGAGAAGGAAAAAGGACAAATGAAAAAGGAAGGTGGGAGAAGGAAGAAGGATGAAGGAAGAAGGAAGAGATAAGAAGGGATAATGTCCACGGAAGAAAGGAAAAAGAAAAAAGAAATGGGAAGCTGGAAGAAGAAGAAATGAAAAGAAAGAATAATGGAAGAACAGATTTTTTTCCGTTTTTAATTATCATTCGGTCTAATGATCTTCGGCCTTATGGCCTGACACTGTTCCTTCTGGAATTCGGATGAACTCCTTCCGGAATGCGGATGAATTCCTTTCGGAATTCGGGTGAATTCTTCCCAGAATTCGTTGTGAAATCCACTCGTAAATGGGAAAGAATTTCTCATGAAATATTGAGAATATTATTTCTCAGAAGTTTGGAGAGAAAACCACATGGAATTCGCGAAGAATTTCACCCAGCATTAGAAGAGAATTCCTCATGGAATTTGGAAAGAATTGCTCCGGGACTTCCAAAAGAATTACATCCGGAACTCGAAGAGATCTTTTTCTGGATTTTGACGAGAACTCCTCCAAGGATTCAGAGAGCATTCCTCTTGGAATTCGGAAATAATTCCTACTAGTAATCAAAGAGAACTTTTTCCCGAATGCGGAGAGAATTCCACTCGGAATTCGAAGAGAATATCACCCGGATTTTGAAAAGAATTCCTTCCGGAAAATAGAGACAAATTCTTCCGGAATTGGGAGAAAATTCCATTCGGTATTTGGAGGGAATTACACCCAAAATTCGGAGTAAATGCCACCTGGAATGCAAAAACAAATCCTCTTAAAACTTGTAAATAGTTTCCCCCGGAATTCGAAGATCTTTTCTCACGGATTTCAGAGAGAAAGAATTCGTTCCGGAATTCGGATGAATATATCCCGGATTATGGATTTCAGTGGAATTCTCTTGAGTCCGGATGAATGCCTCACAGAACTTGTATATTTATACCAGTATTCGAATTGATCACACAGACAGATACAATTAAACACTAATCGTATTTTTACAATCAAATAACATTTCTATACATAATCAAATAACATTGACACTTTGTTAAAACGACGACAACAAACGTTGCATTCGGCGGAATTCGTCTATAGGAATTCGAATAAATGCTTTCTGGAATTGGGGAATTTCTCTAGGATTTCTGGGGAACCCTTTCAGAAATTTGGAGAAACCCCATCGGATTCCTTCTACAAACTTTTGAACATCTAGCTACGATTAATTGTTAAGTCCAAACATTCATTGAGTAAAATCTATTGAAAAATATTGTATCATATAATTGAGCCTTGTGAACATTTCCTTTTGATAAATCAAACAATCGATTGACCGCTTTCGAAGCATTTTTGAAGGTCTCTGGAGCTGGTTTGCAATAAAAAGCATGATTAACCCTCCGACTTTCAATGTGCAAATCGCCCCTTGTTGACCGGTTGTAGCGTGACGTGCAACAACCGGTCAATTGGAACCGTTCTCGCTAACCAAATGGCGCTGATTATGCAATTGCTTTACGTGCGGCCGTTTTGTCTAACTGTGCCGCCACGCCACCACACCGCCCGGCCCGCCGGGTCGAAGAGCTGGTCGGTTCCTGCAAGCTGCTTGTTTCGCGCGCGCACTATGGACCGCTACAAAAGTGAAACCCGGCATCCAGCTAGTCGGCAATAGGCGAAACTAGTTGAAGTGTTCGCTTTTCGATTTATTTGGTTAGACTACGTAGAGAAGTTATTGCTACTTTCGGTTTCTCGATCAAGCACGTTGCGGATTATGCCCTAGCGGTCGCTCTGAGGCACCGCGTGCATAAATAAACTTCGAAAAGTAAAATGTGCAAACATTGAGTTACGTTTCGGGTGGTCGCTAGCATACAGTGGAGAACTTTTCAGCAGTAATTGAACAAAGTCAATTACGCCCTATGTAATCATTCTGCACTTAATAATTGTATATTACTTCGTTTCGAACTTCCAAAATTCTATTTACGATTTTTTTTGTTACAAAAACTCTTTTGGCATACGGCCACTGCCGTTTCCATTATTGGTTGTGAATAGACATTACCAGCGATACCGCGCAATGATATGTAACCGAACTGAATTTTTGAGTTCTGTTATGGTCATTGATGCTATTTTCGGTAGTGGTGGACTCGGAATGATTGAATGCAACAACAACAACAGCGAGATTCGTCAGCAATGAAAGCAACCAGTTTGCTTTTGTTTGGGCTGTAATCACCACCGTAATCATCGTTGTTGCGTGGTAAAGTTCAAACCTAAATTTGGCTTGAGAGCACTTGGGGCCCGCCAAGTCAATTATCCACGCGGTGGAAGACGCGCGCACTTGGAATGAGTCTCATTTCCGCCTCTGGTGGCCCATTTTCCGTCTGCCCAAGATGGCTCAATCTGCGTGAGTTGTGGTACCCAACGTTGCGGGGCCGCTTTAAAGCTCGTTATCTATCACACTGCAGGCACCGTTTTACCTTTTGCGGTGGAAAGAACTTTCCGTCGGTACTCTGCTCAACGACGACGTAGCAGAGGAATGATGAACTCGTTTTGTCTAGCCGTCTTCAAAGGTGGCAAAATTAGCGTTGCAAAAGTGGACTAATTGCTTGCTAATCCGTTTACCCTAAATTGCTGGCCAGGTTATGTCGGGCGGATGACTAAGTGAACGAATTTGTCGCAAGATGATGAATTTATTATTTCACTCCTGATTGCTCAAAGCCGAGATTATGTGGCAAAGTTTTGTACACCAAATAAACAAATCTCAAAATTTCTGAATGAAATTTTTGCATAGACAATTCAGCAAGATTTCAATACGACAAATGTAAGATTTTTATGCAGACACTGTTTTGAAATTATACACAATTGTCAGATTTTAACGATTATACAAACTTTGCAAGGTTTAAATCAATCCCGAATTTAATTTACTAATGTAATTTGATTCCGGAAAGTATTCATCCAAATTCCAGAAGAAATTCTTCCAAAATCGGGAAGGAATTAATCCGAAACCCGGAAGTAGTTAATCCGAATTCCGGAAGGAATTCATCCGTAATTAGGAAGGAATTCATCCGAATTCCTGACGCAGTTCATCCGAATTCTTAAAGCAGTTCATCCGAATTCCAGGAGGAATTCATCCGAATTTCAGGAGGAATTCATCCAAATTCCAGGAGGAATTCATGCGAATTCCAGAAGGAATTCATCCGAATTCCAGGAGGAATTCATCCGAATTCCAGGAGGAATTCATCCGAATTCCAGGAGGAATTCATCCGAATTCCAGGAGGAATTCATCCGAATTCCAGGAGGAATTCATCCGAATTCAGGAGGAATTCATGCGAATTCCAGGAGGAATTCATCCGAATTCCAGGAGGAATTCATCCGAATTCCAGGAGGAATTCATCCGAATTCCAGGAGGAATTCATCCGAATTCCAGGAGGAATTCATCCGAATTCCAGGAGGAATTCATCCGAATTCCAGGAGGAATTCATCCGAATTCCAGAAGGAATTCATCCGAATTCCAGGAGGAATTCATCCGAATTCCAGGAGGAATTCATCCGAATTCCAGGAGGAATTCATCCGAATTCCAGGAGGAATTCATCCGAATTCCAGGAGGAATTCATCCGAATTCCAGGAGGAATTCATCCGAATTCCAGGAGGAATTCATCCGAATTCCAGGAGGAATTCATCCGAATTCCAGGAGGAATTCATCCGAATTCCAGGAGGAATTCATCCGAATTCCAGGAGGAATTCATCCGAATTCCAGGAGGAATTCATCCGAATTCCAGGAGGAATTCATCCGACTCCAGGGGGAATTCATCCGAATTCCAGGAGGAATTCATCCGAATTCCAGGAGGAATTCATCCGAATTCCAGGAGGAATTCATCCGAATTCCAGGAGGAATTCATCCGAATTCCAGGAGGAATTCATCCGAATTCCAGGAGGAATTCATCCGAATTCCAGGAGTAATTCATCCGAATTCCAGGGGGAATTCATCCGAATTCCAGGAGGAATTCATCCGAATTCCAGGAGGAATTCATCCGAATTCCAGGAGGAATTCATCCGAATTCCAGGAGGAATTCATCCGAATTCCAGGAGGAATTCATCCGAATTCCAGGAGGAATTCATCCGAATTCCAGGAGGAATTCATCCGAATTCCAGGAGGAATTCATTCGAATTCCTAGGAGGAATTCATTCGAATTCCTAGAAGGAATTCATCCGAATTCCTAGGAGGAATTCATCCGAATTCCTAGGAGGAATTCATCCGAATTCCTAGAAGGAATTCATCCGAATTCCTAGAAGGAATTCATCCGAATTCCTAGAAGGAATTCATCCGAATTCCTAGAAGGAATTCATCCGAATTCCTAGAAGGAATTCATCCGAATTCCTAGAAGGAATTCATCCGAATTCCTAGAAGGAATTCATCCGAATTCCTAGAAGGAATTCATCCGAATTCCAGGAGGAATTCATCCGAATTCAGGAGGAATTCATCCGAATTCAGGAGGAATTCATCCGAATTCCAGGAGGAATTCATCCGAATTCCAGGAGGAATTCATCCGAATTCCAGGAGGAATTCATCCGAATTCCAGGAGGAATTCATCCGAATTCAGGAGGAATTCATCCGAATTCCAGGAGGAATTCATCCGAATTCAGGAGGAATTCATCCGAATTCCAGGAGGAATTCATCCGAATTCCAGGAGGAATTCATCCGAATTCCAGGAGGAATTCATCCGAATTCCAGGAGGAATTCATCCGAATTCCAGGAGGAATTCATCCGAATTCCAGGAGGAATTCATCCGAATTCCAGGAGGAATTCATCCGAATTCCAGGAGGAATTCATCCGAATTCCAGGAGGAATTCATCCGAATTCCAGGAGGAATTCATCCGAATTCCAGGAGGAATTCATCCGAATTCCAGAAGGAATTCACCCGAATTCCAGGAGGAATTCATCCGAATTCCAGGAGGAATTCATCCGAATTCCAGGAGGAATTCATCCGAATTCCAGGAGGAATTCATCCGAATTCCAGGAGGAATTCATCCGAATTCCAGGAGGAATTCATCCGAATTCCAGGAGGAATTCATCCGAATTCCAGGAGGAATTCATCCGAATTCCAGGAAGAATTCATCCGAATTCCAGGAGGAATTCATCCGAATTCCGTGAGGAATTCATCCGAATTCCGTGAGGAATTCATCCGAATTCCGTGAGGAATTCATCCGAATTCCGTGAGGAATTCATCCGAATACCGTGAGGAATTCATCCGAATTCCGTGAGGAATTCATCCGAATTCCGTGAGGAATTCATCCGAATTCCGTGAGGAATTCATCCGAATTCCGTGAGGAATTCATCCGAAATCCAGGAGGAATTCATCCGAATTCCAGGAGGAATTCATCCGAATTCCAGGAGGAATTCATCTGAATTCCGTGAGAAATTCATCCGAATTCCAGGAGAAATTCATCCGAATTCCAGGAGAAATTCATCCGAATTCCAGGAGGAATTCATCCGAATTCCAGGAGGAATTCATCCGAATTCCGTGAGGAATTCATCCGAATTCCGTGAGGAATTCATCCGAAATCCAGGAGGAATTCATCCGAATTCCGTGAGGAATTCATCCGAATTCCGTGAGGAATTCATCCGAATTCCGTGAGGAATTCATCCGAATTCCGTGAGGAATTCATCCGAATTCCGTGAGGAATTCATCCGAATTCCGTGAGGAATTCATCCGAATTCCGTGAGGAATTCATCCGAATTCCGTGAGGAATTCATCCGAATTCCGTGAGGAATTCATCCGAATTCCGTGAGGAATTCATCCGAATTCCGTGAGGAATTCATCCGAATTCCGTGAGGAATTCATCCGAATTCCGTGAGGAATTCATCCGAATTCCGTGAGGAATTCATCCGAATTCCGTGAGGAATTCATCCGAATTCCGTGAGGAATTCATCCGAATTCCGTGAGGAATTCATCCGAATTCCGTGAGGAATTCATCCGAATTCCGTGAGGAATTCATCCGAATTCCGTGAGGAATTCATCCGAATTCCGTGAGGAATTCATCCGAATTCCGTGAGGAATTCATCCGAATTCCGTGAGGAATTCATCCGAATTCCGTGAGGAATTCATCCGAATTCCGTGAGGAATTCATCCGAATTCCGTGAGGAATTCATCCGAATTCCGTGAGGAATTCATCCGAATTCCGTGAGGAATTCATCCGAATCCCGTGAGGAATTCATCCGAATTCCGTGAGGAATTCATCCGAATTCCGTGAGGAATTCATCCGAATTCCGTGAGGAATTCATCCGAATTCCATGAGGAATTCATCCGAATTCCGTGAGGACTTCATCCGAATTCCGTGAGTACTTCATCCGAATTCCGTGAGGACTTCATCCGAATTCCGTGAGGACTTCATCCGAATTCCGTGAGGACTTCATCCGAATTCCGTGAGGAATTCATCCGAATTCCGTGAGGAATTCATCCGAATTCCGTGAGGAATTCATCCGAATTCCGTGAGGAATTCATCCGAATTCCGTGAGGAATTCATCCGAAATCCGTGAGGAATTCATCCGAAATCCGTGAGGAATTCATCCGAATTCCGTGAGGAATTCATCCGAATTCCGTGAGGAATTCATCCGAATTCCGTGAGGAATTCATCCGAATTCCGTGAGGAATTCATCCGAATTCCGTGAGGAATTCATCCGAATTCCGTGAGGAATTCATCCGAATTCCGTGAGGAATTCATTCGAATTCCGTGAGGAATTCATTCGAATTCCGTGAGGAATTCATTCGAATTCCGTGAGGAATTCATTCGAATTCCGTGAGGAATTCATTCGAATTCCGTGAGGAATTCATTCGAATTCCGTGAGGAATTCATTCGAATTCCGTGAGGAATTCATTCGAATTCCGTGAGGAATTCATTCGAATTCCGTGAGGAATTCATTCGAATTCCGTGAGGAATTCATTCGATTTCCGTGAGGAATTCACTCTCGTTTGAAAAACCATAAATGTATGAATATTTGGTGTATGTATGTGACATAAGAGTGATTTAAATTTTAACTTTTTTGCTCCTCTATGCTTAAACGTTTGTACTTGCCTTATTTTTTTTGCTGATTTGTATGTACTGTTTGAATATGCACGGGTCATTTGAAGTTGGTATAGAAAGTTACTGTGGAAATTGCCACTTACGTAAAAGACCATTCCGTAAGGTGGCCCATTAACTATTTGAATATAATCAACGGATAGTCAGTTGTTGTTGCGAAGCGATCTGAATGTTGTAAGCAACGCTATAAAGAAAACAAAACTGTTCATTATTGTTATTGATTCTGTAAAAGTCAATATTTGAATAACTCTAATGTGAAATTATCAAACAATTTGAATTGTTTTCAAAACCACATATTTTTGATTTATCATTTGCGATTTTCTCTAGAACGAACTAAGAACAATTGATTTCAGACCCATAAGAAAGCACTTTTCATTGACAAGTGGATCAAGTCTGTCATCCAATCGATTCTACCAGACAGACAGTAGTAATTAGCCTGATTTTTTTTTATCACGTACTAGTCTAACTGGAAACAGTAGCTAGTGGTGGCACTTGTGACTAATTGACATTCAACCCTAGACTTGTGATACTGAAACAATTTCTGAAATGCATGTTATTGTGATCATGACCGTCTGAGCTGAGTGTAATTAATGTAATTATTATATTTGCTGTACTAAAAGTTTGGCAGAATGAACTAGGATTCAGAGCACTGAACCAGTGCTAGAATTTCGCAATTTCAATGAAAAATGTCCCGAAGTTTGCATACATTTCCATCTTACTTGTGCCAGCGGAAAGGGACCAGCCGATTACGCGACCGTATTAAATTCTTCTAAAGGCGGACGTTCATCCAAATCGTAGCGAAAAAGGAGGATATTTGGTTGAAAAAGGCGGACATGGGCAACAAAACTTCCTGTGTTTGACTTTATTATTTTTTTTTTGCAAACTAAAGTTGACTGGCATTTTGACCTATCTTTTGGCATAGGGGAAGTGGGGGTAGCACGCCCATAGGGGTTAAAACGCGCCACCCCTGAATAAGGTTAAATATCCCCATTTTGATTATTTTCAATAGTCTATACGATAAAGCAATGAAAAATATTGCCATTGGATACATATATTTCATGATTTTTCTCTAGTTATACATGAAAAACTCGAAAAAACGATTTTTGCGTGTTTTAATGCAATTCTAGCTCGGTGGAATTTAGTCTTTCTGTCGCTGTTATACATTGATAAATTAATAATTGAGCCATGAGCCATGCTGCTTACTCGTGTTCTTTATGTTCCACACGAAATCGTCGTCAAAAATGGTTTTAAAACGATTTTATGGGCCTTCAAACTTCTGAGGTCGGTGTGGGGCATTACGCCCATGCTCATTTCGTATGACCGAAACAGCTGAAACATTCGGTTAATTGCCTTAATGTAGGCAATTAAAATGAAAATCAGTACGATAAGCACATGCGCGTTTTAACCCATCCACTGGCGCATCTCACCCCGCATGGTTTCAAAATCATTTTGACGTAAACTACGTCTAAGGGGAAGACTCGGATACAGGGGGACAAATGAAAATTTCCAAATTCGAGACCGTCACGAAATCATGTAAGATTTTGAACTTTAATAGCGTCTTTATCTTCCGATGGATTTTTGAGATTTATATATCAATCTACGCGGAAATTCTCTACCAATTTGTCAATTATATTGAAACTTTGGGTTAGGACGTTAAAATAGTTAAACAAAAGTTAACAGTTAATTCAATGCATTCAACAATGAAGAACACGTAAATATCATGCAATGATGCAAATTGTGATTCGAATCATGAGCAAATCTCTGGGCCATGATTCTGATGGGATTTGACTCACGCATGGTTTGAATCGCCGATGAGATGTGAGATTTTGAGATTTTACCAACACTTGTGACACTGCCAGACAGTGGGAGTTAGATTGTAATAACACACACCCTCTTTTCCCGTCCGCAACGTTTACTACTCGCGCGCATCACCACCAAATTAATTGGGTTTTGGTACATGATTGACATTTTATGATTTCTAGTGATGCACGAAAAACAAGATATGTCTATGATTGGAATGTTTCTGAATAATAAAAGTTGCAAACGGAACATATTTCTATTGAAATATTTCATCAAATGCTTCAAAACCCAAATGTAGGCAATTCGGATCCAATAAAGGCATCATTATCACTGATGAATAAATTTGGCTTTTCACAGTAATTTTTTTTAAACAATTGTCGTATCCAACAATTTTCATATCTCAAGATACGCTAGTTTTGTTCGAAACCAGTGACATAAGTAATCAAATGAATTTTCTAAAAATATTCATGTATGATGGCACTACAATCCTCAATGAACAAACTGTCTAACGTAGTTTACGTTGGGCGGTTGTGTCTTGTACATAACCCTTCTGATTTTTTTCGGGTGCTTTTTAAAAATCAAATTTCTGTGCAATAAAATGGACAATTAGATATCTGTTATCGGTAGTCAGTCGCAGATATGCTGTTCTTCAGTATGCGCTGATGAAAACTGGCTGAAATGGTGGTTTTCATTGATAAAAATGGCATTTTCCTTAACGTGGGCGTCCTACCCCCAGTTCCCCTATCTTTCGGTAAGATAGGGTGGTCATTCCAAAGTTTCAAATTTGGAACCGTCACGAAAAGAGGTCAGGAAGTAAAAGCCAATAACTCAGCCGTTTTTCCACGGATTCTCGAGGTATTGGTATGAATCGAACAGTTAACTCTCTAGGATTTCATTCAACTATTGTAATCAATTGATTAAATGCATTTAACTATTGAAAATCCGATTTCTACAGGTGGTTTTAAGATTTCACTTTTACAGTAAATTGCCTACATTTCGGCTATATCAATTCACAATGAACATGAATCAGAAGGGTTGTGTACAAGACACGACCGCTCGACGTAAACTACGTAAAAACCTCTTAGTGCAATGAGAATCGTAATATCATATGTACATTAGGTTGTATACATGACACAATAGCGAATTTCAACCAAAAATTATCTTAAACTGTTTTCAGAACAAACATTTTTCTCAATCACCACCGACGACCATACAAATGTTACTTGGACCGCTACCGGCGCAGCCATCGTCTCAACTCAATTTAAAAAGCTGCTCCCACGCGCGCGTTTGATTTGTAGTTTTGCTTGAAATCATCGTTCGATTGTCATCTGCATCGGCAGCGTTTAGTAGAATTTGTTTAATTTTTTTAGTAGAACAGCAGCCGAAATCCCAAGGTTCAAGGAAAAATTGAAAAATTTCTTTATAAAAAGAGATTTATAAATTCTCTTTCTCTTTCCAAAAATGTCTTCTCTTCATACCATATTCCGATGTACTGACGAGAAAGAAAAAACTAAAATTTCTTGCGAAGGAAAATATTAGTTCACATATTTTCCACTAGATGTCTTTTGGCAACTATTTGCATACCGATTGTTCAAAACATCCTCATATCGAAAATAAAACATGATTTCGCTTAGGGAAGATCCATAAAGTACGTCACGCAAAAATTGGCGATTTTCAACCCCCCCTCCCCCTTCGTCACACTTTTTGTAATACACCTCTAAAATTTTTGTATGGATCATCACGCTGCTCTGAACCCCCCTCCCCCCTAGAGGTGTGACGTACTTTGTGGACAGCCCCTTATTGTTATCGAAATAATGAAGGAAAAAAATTATAAATATTCAATCTAGTGATGAAAATATGCATAAACAGCAAAATTGATTCAACATTTCTAACTGTCTGAAAAAAAAAACGAATGCTCTAACTTTATTACCTCGAAAACACCGAACCATTAGCATTTGGCTTAGCTTAGCTTTAGCTTAGCTTAAGCTTAGCTTTAGCTTAGCTTTAGCTTAGCTTTAGCTTAGCTTTAGGCAGCTTTAAACTCCCCAACAGCTTACTGTCTGTTTGTTAAGCAGCTGTTCAGGAGCTTTTAGCACCTGTTAGGCCAGGCTAGTTAGCGGCTGAGAGCTGTTCTGTTTCAGCTCAGTAGCTGTTCCATGTTTAGCTGAGCCAGGCTGGTCTGTTCCCAGCACCCCTGAGCACCCCAGGCACTCCCTGTGGCACTATCCCCAGCCTCAGCAGGCTCAGCCCTGTTCCCACCCCACTGTTCTGCTCCCCCCCTGTACCTCCAGGCCTCCAGCCCCCACTCACGGCTGAGCCCCCAGCCCCTGCACCAGCCCTGTTCCAGCCCCACCACCCTGTTCCTGTTCCTGTTCCCACCTGGGGCACCACCCAGCCCTGTTCAAACTCAGGGGCTGTCCCTGTTCTCCTGTTCCCTGTTCCTGTTCCTGTTCCCCTCTGTCTGTTCTGTTCCTCTGTTCCTGTTCACCCCACCGGGCTGTTCCTGTTCCAGCTGACTCCAGCCCCTGTTCCTGTTCCACCTGTTCCACCTCTGTTCTCAGCTCCCAGCCCTGCTAGTTCACCCCTGTTAGCTCACCCCAGCTGTTCCACCCTGTTCTCCCACCTGTTCCAGCTCCCCAGCCTCACCACCAGCTCCCAGCTCCAGCCTCCCTGTTCACTGTTCCTGCTCCACCCCAACTCACACCTGCCCCTAGCCCACCTGTTCTGTTCTAGCTACTCCAGCCTTCCCTGTTAGTTCAGCCCCCAGCTCCAGCCAGCTCACCCCCAGCCCAAACAGCTTTAGCCTGTTCACCCACCACCCCAGCTCCAGCTCACCTGTCTGTTCCCAACTGTTCGTTCCCAACTTCCACCCCACAGCTCTGTTCCCAGCTCCACCTGTTCACTGTTCCTGTTCCCACCCTGTTCCTGTCTAACTAGTTCCCAGCTTAGCCTGTTCCACCCCACCTGTCTGTTCCAGCCCCAGCCAACCAGCCCTGTTCCAGCCCCACACTGTTCCAGCTCCTGTTCCTTGTCCCCCAGTTCCTGTTCCTGTTAGCTGTTCTGTACCCCCAGTTCCTCAGAGTTCCTGTTCCCACTCTGTTAAACAGCTCCTGTTCAGCTCCACCCCCACTGTCCTGTTCCTGGCTCCTGTTGTTCCCAGTCTCACCTGCCCTGTTCCTCCTGTCTGAGCCTCACCCTCAGCTCCCCACTCCCACTCTGTTCTGTTCCCACTCTGTCTCCACCCTGTTGTCTGTTCAGTCTCACCCTGTGGCTCACCAGCTCCCACCCACTGTCCCCACTGCCCCACTCCACCCAGCCCACCCCAGCTTCCTGTTCCCACCCCAGGTTCCCTGTCCTGTGCCCACCTCTCAGCCCAGCTTTAGCTGGCTAGTTCAACTCCAGCTTAAGCCCAGCCCAGCTTTAGCTCCACTCCCACCTCACCCCCAGCTCCAGCTTTAGTTCACTGTGCTCCAGCCCCACCAGCCAGCTCTAGCTCCAGCTTAGCCCCACCCTGCTAGCCTCCCTAGCTTGTTCTCAGCTCCTCAGCCTGTACTGCCCTAGCTGTCTTTAGCCCCAGCCTGTTAGCCTGGGGCCCCAGCCTCAGCTATTGTTTAGCACAGCTTTTAGCTTAGCTTTCAGTTAGCTTTAGCAGCTTAGCCATTCACTCTGTTAGCCTTTAGCTTAGCTCTATCTTAGCTTTAGCTTAGCTTTAGCTTAGCTTTAGCTTAGCTTTAGCTTAGCTGTAGCTTAGTTTTTGAAAACTGCATACTTTTTATTATGATAGTTGATTGTGCACATATGTATCATGATATTTAAATGATTCGGATGTTTTGGAATGCTTGCTTTGAAAAAATGTAATCAAATAATAAATCAAACACGATTCCTCCTTTTTTCAATGGCTCTACATTTCATCTGGAACTATACCTGATTTTCAAATTAGCGTTCTATTAGCATTTCCGCAGTTATTTATTGGAAGCTTTTCTATGCTTGCCATTGCATAAGTATGTTACTTGAGTGGCAATTAAATGCAATGGATGCATGACCAGGGAACCGAGACCACATTATTTTACACTCATTATGGGAAGTGAAGACTCAATTGTACCGTCAAATTTCATCCCAAAAAAAAATCTCTTATCGAATTTCTCCCACAAAAATTTGGAAGGAGGAGAGCATCTACTTTCACGAGGTGGGTGTTTCAGAGATACTGTTTTTTGAAAAATAATGTTTCCCCACAAAAAACACCGTGTGCGATGATGCCACCAACGTAATCGCTGCGGCAGCCGTTGTCACTGGAACCATAACGAAAATTTCACTTGAGTGATTCTGACCTTCCGACCGCCGCTCCCCATCCTTGACTGCCTTCAACGTCATAGCTGCGGCAGCCGTTATCGCTACTCGATGCATGCCATGGTCGACTCTCCGCCCGACGATCGCTTCCGATGCTGAACAGTCACACCATCGTGTCCGCTCTCTGTGAATGCTCGAAAGAAAATGACACGCGCGCCCGAAACACGTGTCTTTTTATGCATAGATAAAACAAAGAGGTGGACTCCGCCCTTACAGTGAATGTGGAAATGCATAAATGAAATGTGCACCGTTACTACTAATAGGCGGGGCTAATGGTTTTACTTTATTGAATACAAGAAAGCTACTGTCTCGCGCGCACGCTATTTCGGTTCTCATTACGCCACGCACAGTTGGGAGGAAGGCCAAAATAGGCACTAAGTGAAACTCGCTAGCTCACGGGAGGGTATTCTACCGGGTCGTTACGCTACTTCTTCAATCACCCCTCTACTCAAGGGGTTATCTATATAGTGATCCAAGAAGGACGAGGCTTGATGGTCCCTTTGTAGACCCGGGAAAACGACACAAGAGAAAATGGTGAAAGACCTTTATAATTCAGGTCTGCTCTTTCTCTTCAATGGCTACACCTGAGGTTAACAATTTTAACAATATATTTGTGACGTCACATTCAAGGGTACTTGCGCTTGGTTTGGTGTTTTCTGTTGGAAGAGATGTGGATGTGGCCGATCAGCCTCGATCTGGCCGGCTTGGCGTTGGTCGCAGGGTCTTTACAGTCCGGACGTCAATCCACGGACGGGACGAGTGCGGCACAGGAATGTGGCTGGAAGATGGCGGCCTACGTTCAGCAAACGGCAATCCCGCGTGCTCAAAAGCAATGGCGGCACGGATTTGGACCGAAAGTCTCCGGCATCCAAATCGTCGGGATCTATACGGCCGAAAGAACCGGAACTAACTCTTCCCCCACGGAAGTTTCCACCGATGCACTGCACTGTCGAGAACTTCGCAAAAGCACAAAAGAAAAAGGTCCCTTTGTCGTGGACCAGGACACACCGGATTGGCACCCTGCGACGTCACTTCCTAACCTCTAATTTTTCATCTGTTCACACTAACATTTACCTTTTTCTATTTGGTTTTTAATTCGTTTGTCACTGTCGTTATTTGTTCGTGTGGAGTCGAATGGGATTTTACTATATTTTAAAGCATTACATTAATTTAGGCTAAGTTTGACCCATTAACTCTACTAATCACACTAATCGATTTTTACTAACACAAATCCGTATTATAACAATAAGTAACATTGAACAGATCCTATTATAAGAAAAGAAACAACACAAAATTAAAAAGAGCTTCACCAACAATAATTCAGACAATAAACCTTTTACAACTTAAACACGCGCGCACTACGACTTCTTTCTAGGATCACTATGCAAAAGAGAAAGAAACCCTTCTTTTCCGCTTCTTTTATATACTATTCTAGCATAAATTATGTTTTTATGCTTTTGTGTTTGCCCATCCTGTTGCATTTAGCACCCCCTATGGGCAAGCTCAAATGGAACAGGGCTGTGCGTATTTTGCCCGAACTCAAACTGCTCGAACGTCTATCGCATCTGGTCACACTTGGTATGACGTGAAAGTGGAACACGCACTCACTCGTGGGATCATCCTCGTCCAGTGAGTGTGGCAGTTCCGAGGTGTAATCTTTGGAAAGGTCGTAACGGGAGGGATTGGTGACGGAAATTCACTTGTGCTGGAGCCAACAAGTCCATAATGGAACCGAACGATTACATAAGTTGGCCAAAATCGATGCACTTCCCCTATTATATATTTTCTCAATAATATGTCTTTAAATCACTAACAGCACATATCCAAGCTCAAATCATGCTACAAACTTTTACTGGACTCCAAGAATTTTCCGGTCACTAGCGGTTGCTCTTTTGAAAAATCCTTTATGTTAAAACTATTTGCCGCGCTATCGTCTGTACCGCAAATTCAAACACGGCAAATCAAACCCTTCTCTTTGCACAGTAAATGGTCCTGATAAAGGATCGATTTTTGAAATTGTGCGCCTTTGCAATTACTAACAGCATGTGAGCAACGAATTCACTCGAGTGATGTTTTTACTGACGACGAGTTTCCTTTTTTGGTCGCCGTTATTGTATGAAATTTCACTTTGATGGACATGTTCGGTAAACCAAATTCTCTACTGTGTATAACGGTGGTCCTAACAAAGGACCGATTAATTTTAATTGTACCACGACCTCCGTCCTATGATTCGTTGTTACGGACGCCGAATGGTACACGCTCCGTGGAATCTCAACCGTGAATGACGCGCTGCTGCTGCCAAATACACCACCGAACGCCAACGCCACCGAGCCGTTGTTACCATACCGCTACCGGACGGTCCACGCTCCAGCGGAGCAGTCCGCTCGCCGTGGAATCTCGAACGAAAATGACGCGCGCGCAAGACACGACTCTTTTTATGTACAGAGAATATGAAGCGGTGGGCCAAAAGGTCCGTACGTTACAGCAGTCTGATGTCCGTGTTGGGGATGCATGTACGAAATTGGTTGGTTCTGAAATTTTTCACCAAACGTGAAAGAACTTAAATTTTCTATAGTTTGCCGTTGATAGTGAATAGTTTCAATACAATTAGAAAATTGGTGGAAAGTTTCCGAATCTTCAAAAATATAATTTTTGAATGTTAGAAATGTTAGACTCGGACTGAACTCACGGCTCACCAAATGGTTACTGCTCTTGCTGTATCTGCGCTGCTGTTATCGCCGGTGGCAGCTGGCGATCGATGAGCTCCACGTGGGCCAATGAATGGCGGGCGGTTCAACAAATGGCGGTTTGGTCGATGGTGGCAATGGTCGACCACAAGTCCCCGCTGAAGCGACTTGAAGACGGTATTCTGTCCCGGGGTATCCGCTGACCTGGCGCTTGAAACAGATATACAGCCGTCGGCTATTCAAGACAATGATCACACTGCACAGATATTTACTCGATAGCACAATTCCCACATTACCTGGCCTAAAATGATTTTGGATGCATAAATCTACGAGCAAACTATATTTTCTAGCACAACTTTACTAAGGACTTGACGAAGAGAATTACATTAAATACAAGAATCAGAGTATGACCACGTAGCTTTTAAATCTTACAAAGTGAATAACGAACACAATAATAAGGCAGGATTATCTGCACTATTATCTGCGGTTCGGACGAAAGTGAAAGACGTGGCATTAATTTGATCGCAGGCTCTTCGTGCAAATTCGAGAGTAGCCACGACTCTCTTTCCCAAACTTCCCGAAGAAATTTATTCCTTTATGGATAATACTTTGTTCTAACATTGAAGCTTTTGTTGCCTATTATCTATTTAGCCAATCGTAAATTATAGCAAATGATAGAAATACCCTCCAAAATCCGGATGAATTCCATCCGGATGAATTTTTTTTCGAAAATTGTATGATTTAATTTTGGAATTTAGATTAATTGCTTTCGAAACATGGATGAATTCCTTTCGGAATTTGGATGAAATCTTTCCGGAATTCGGATGAATTTTGATACCAAAATTATTATAAGCAAGTGCTTCCGGAACTCGGATAAATTCATTCTGGAATTTGAATGAATTCCTTCCGGAATTAGGATGATTTCCACCTGGAAATCGGATGAATTCTTCCTGGAATTTTTTATACTTGAAAATAATACCGCACACAACAATGATCTCTTTGAAATAACTTTCTGTAATGCCTTTTGAATGCCTTGTCGACCAGGAATATCCGGTAACGTTTACGCATTTTGATTTTCCAAGGCATAAATTGATTCATATTTGCCAAATCATTTTAAAACTTTATTTTTTTTTAGATTTTGTCACATTTCCTATTTTATCACTTAACATTTTATCATTTTATTATTATTAAATCGGGATGTCACTGTATTGATAATTCAGTCTGAAACAATTTCCACCAATGTCTAAAGATTTCAACACCAATATATTTTGAAGAAAGAAAGTAATCCTGGAAATCGATCCGATTGCTCCCGCCCGCATTCTTCGGGTCAGAGTCAATTGGCACCCAGCTAGCTTTTGATCTTCGATTTCGCCATGAATACCACCAGGGCTCATAACTTTCCGTGCTTTCCGTGCGCTGTTGCCATCATCCCATTGCATACCCTCAGGCGTTACGTTAGCAACCGTCCGTCGTCGGACTCAAAAATTGATTTATGGATATCCACTTTACTGCCACCGGTAACCATCCACCCGCAACCGTGACATCGCGTCGTCGACGCCACTTACACGGTCTTGGGGCCATCTATCGATAACGGGCACCGCTGGTCCCTCGTACGCCCAAGGTTAACGAAACTGCGTTGAAATGGTTTTTGCTGCGGCCCCCGCAAACTTTTGCCCCATGGCGAGGTCTCGATAATGGAGCTCATAGTGCTGGGGCGTGGGCACACAGACGCACTCATCCGAGTCGCGAAAATTGGTGCGAATCGCGATGAAAGTCAGAGTGTGATAAATGAATGATAATCGATCTGGGACCGGATCTGTGGATGTGTAGATTAAGTGTGAGGCATTAATGATTCCCAGAAATGGTGAAAAGTTTGGGCGCAGAGGAACTGTTTCATTTGTTATCTTGCACCGTAACATAAATCATCTTAACAAGAAGTTAAGTTGTTAATCAATAATCAAATTGGTTAGTACTGCTTAAATTAATGACAAAAAATAGAATTGAAAATATGTACGTATTCTTGAAAATAAATGAGGAAACATTTGGAATGAATCAAATTAATTATTAATTTTTTTATTAAATTCAATCTATAGTTTCATTAATGACAATAAATTACAAATGAATCATTTGTTTGAGAAACTGCATATATCTATTTTATCTAATTCCGAGAAAACAACAAAAAAAAGTTTTTGAATGTAGTTTCTCAAACAAACGAAAACAATTTCTTACATTTGCGAACAAAGTTTTCTTTTGTATTTTTGCCAGAATTGGTTCAAATGATTTAAATGTCAAATCAATCATTAACCTATAATTTTTCATTATTTCATTTTCAGATTCCATCCCGGCATCGCTGCGGGCGCTGAATCCCTTCATCAAGCACTGGGAACCAGCGCGATTCGATCGCAGCCAGCTGGAGGCTGCCCATCGGCACCACGAAGCGCACCGGCGGCGGAGGCGCAGTGTCAACTATGACCACGGTTCGGCCAGCTATGGCCCGGCCAACGTGGTCCGGCTGAATTTCCACGCCCACGATAGGTGAGTTTTGTCAGTTAGTATGTGTTACCCATTTCGGTTTTCCGCAAGACTTGCAGAACTGAGGCGCAACGCAACGCAATTCAGGATTTATTCCGCAGGTGTCAAATCTTGTTGGTCAGCGAAAGTTTGCACTAGAAATTGAATCTATACTATTTCGTCGAATGACATTTGGTCGAAAGGACATTCCGTCGAGCGGACATTTAGTCGAAATGAATTTTTAGTAAACTAGAGACATATGTACATTTGTTCGAATGACGTTTAGTCGAAAGTAGAAATATTATAATAAGAGATCGCTATCTTGTTTCCAATTGGTATATATGCCGACGGATAGCCCAGTGGTTTTTCCGCCTCAAAAGCGGTTCTAATTCGGCATCCATAAAAAGCAAGCAAAAAGTTCAAGTGCTGCCAGTATTATTTTTACGATTTCATGCATTTTCATGCGTTGCCTATTCGACAGTTTTTCACCCCGCCGTTCTCTGGTTATAGGGTTGCTAGTCGAAAGGAAAATTTGCCGAATGGACATTTAGTCGAAAGCAGATTTTCGAATAAATAAGCTTAGTACAGTTCGTCGAATGATGTTTCGTCAAATTAATATTTGAATGGATGAAATGATAACTTTGCGAATTAGTTATAATTGAAATCTTATTTTGGAACAGCACCTGCCAATGTACCTAATATTATCTAATTCCGACGTTAGCGTGTTCATGACGTTATAGGTTGTCGTAAAGCGATAATAGTCCATGCTTGATATTTTTCCCTGATAGGGGAGTTAATTTAAGGTTCGAATGACGTTTGGTCGAAAGGACAGTACGTCGAATGGACATTCGGTCGAAAGGACATTTAGTCTAAAATAAATGTTCAGTAAACTAGAGACGTAGGACATTTGGTCAAAAGGATACTACGTCGAATGGACATTTAGTCGAAATAAGGTACACTGAGGAAAATGGACGAATGATTTTCAATCAAACGCCTTATGAAAATTTGGCACAAGGAATCGGTATGAATTTCAATATGTTGCCTTATGAATGATGATTTTCATTTTAAAAAAAGTGAGGCAGACTGGATTCGAACCATAGGCGTCGGGATCGGGAGGCCGTTATGCAGACCACACGCCCATCGACGCTTGAATACTCGGGAAGGTAACTGCGTATAAGCAGCACTGTGGAATAATCCGTCGAAGATTCATAAGGCGCCAGTTATGAATTTCGATAGTCCAGTTCGCTGAGTGTAGAATAGATTAACGAATTAAGGTTCCCCCAAACACACGCGATGCAACAGTCGCGACAGCGATTCTGTCGTCGTTGATATGGAAGCGTAAATAGAAAATTGCCTGCAGCGACTCAACGATAGAGTCGCGGCGACTAGTTGTCGCCGTCGCGGCGATGAAATCGCTTAGGTCTGGGGGAGCCTTTATAATTGGAAGTGAATTTTACACTGAACTAATTATTGTATTAATATTTAGTGAAATAAAGAGTATCCATAGAAAGAATAAGAAAACCTATGCTGCACTTTACTTTTGATTAAATGTCCATTCTTCTAAATGTCTCTTCGACTAAGCGTCCTTTCGACGAAATGTCTTTGACCAAAAGTCATTTGATTAAATGTCTATCAACGAAATGTTCCAAAACCGGCTATGATGAAGTATTGGAAAATATTAGGAATGAGAAACTGAACCAATGCAGGCCTGGTATTAGGTTTTAGTGATTTGGTCACTTTTTTCGGGTCGGTCACTAAAAAGTCTATTTTTCCGAGCTCAAGTCACTAAAGTCACTATTTCTCGCAAAAAGTCATTATTTTCTATTTTTTTCATTCCTTTCTTTATTTGGTAGGCACTATGTGTTTCTTAATCGCTACTGTGCCGAGATCTACTGTGGCATTCTGCTGCACAGAATCTATTTTTTAAATTTTGCATTACCATTATTGTTGTCGTTGCCAGTCCATCTAATCGTTAGTCCATTGGGTCTGTTTGTCCATGTCGCGTTCCAATGATCGTTTTATTGTTCGTTTGCAATTTTAAACCAGGTAACGTTGGAGGAATGCCTCGGAGATGAACAAGTTGACAGTCGTCATCAAACAGTCGTGCCTGTAAGGCGCCACCGCAGTATGGGCTGTGGATCCGTAGACTGACGAGGGTTTGGTGGAGGGGTTGAGCATCGAACCCATGACCATCCGCTTGTACGACGAACGTGTAGCAAATTATGCTACGGGACCCCCACTATTTTCAATTATTTTGATCCAAATCCCTAGATCCAGACTTGATCAAAATCCAGAATTTGTAAAGTACATCGTCCTAGGAAAAAATCAAAAGACGTGAAATGATATTTTGCTCAAAAGTAAAATGATGGATTTCTCCTTTCAAGAGGCTCGGCAAGCCTCCTTTCAAGAGGGTCGGCAAGCCTCCTTTCAAGAGGGTCGGCAAGCTTCCTTTCAAGAGGATCGGCAAGCCTCCTTTCAAGAGGGTCGGCAAGCTTCTTTTCAAGAGGGTCGGCAAGCCTCCTTTCAAGAGGGTCGGCAAGCCTCCTTTCAAGAGGGTCGGCAAGCCTCCTTTTAAGAGGGTCGGCAAGCCTCCTTTCAAGAGGGTCGGCAAGCCTCCTTTCAAGAGGGTCGGCAAGCCTCCTTTCAAGAGGGTCGGCAAGCCTCCTTTCAAGAGGGTCGGCAAGCCTCCTTTTAAGAGGGTCGGCAGGCCTCCTTTTAAGAGGGTCGGCAAGCCTCCTTTCAAGGGGGTCGGCAAGCCTCCTTTCAAGAAGGTCGGCAAGCCTCCTTTCAAGAGGGTCGGCAAGCCTCCTTTCAAGAGGGTCGGCAAGCCTCCTTTCAAGAGGGTCGGCAAGCCTCCTTTTAAGAGGGTCGGCAAGCCTCCATTCAAGGGGGTCGGCAAGCCTCCTTTCAAGAGGGTCGGCAAGCCTCCTTTCAAAAAGATCGGCAAGCCTCCTTTCAAGAGGGTCGGCAAGCCTCCTTTCAAGAGGGTCGGCAAGCCTCCTTTCAAGGGGGTCGGCAAGCCTCCTTTCAAGAGGGTCGGCAAGCCTCCTTTCAAGAGGGTCGGCAAGCCTCCTTTCAAGAGGGTCGGCAAGACTCCTTTTCAAGAGGGTCGGCAAGCCTCCTTTCAAGAGGGTCGGCAAGCCTCCTTTCAAGAGGGTCGGCAAGCCTCCTTTCAAGAGGGTCGGCAAGCCTCCTTTCAAGAGGGTCGGCAAGCCTCCTTTCAAGAGGGTCGGCAAGCCTCCTTTCAAGAGGGTCGGCAAGCCTCCTTTCAAGAGGGTCGGCAAGCCTCCTTTCAAGAGGGTCGGCAAGCCTCCTTTCAAGAGGGTCGGCAAGCTTCTTTTCAAGAGGGTCGGCAAGCCTCCTTTCAAGAGGGTCGGCAAGCCTCCTTTCAAGAGGGTCGGCAAGCCTCCTTTTAAGAGGGTCGGCAAGCCTCCTTTCAAGAGGGTCGGCAAGCCTCCTTTCAAGAGGGTCAGCAAGCCTCCTTTCAAGAGGGTCAGCAAGCCTCCTTTCAAGAGGGTCAGCAAGCCTCCTTTCAAGAGGGTCAGCAAGCCTCCTTTTAAGAGGGTCAGCAGGCCTCCTTTTAAGAGGGTCAGCAAGCCTCCTTTCAAGGGGTCAGCAAGCCTCCTTTCAAGAAGGTCGGCAAGCCTCCTTTCAAGAGGGTCGGCAAGCCTCCTTTCAAGAGGGTCGGCAAGCCTCCTTTCAAGAGGGTCGGCAAGCCTCCTTTCAAGAGGGTCGGCAAGCCTCCATTCAAGGGGGTCGGCAAGCCTCCTTTCAAGAGGGTCGGCAAGCCTCCTTTCAAAAAGGTCGGCAAGCCTCCTTTCAAGAGGGTCGGCAAGCCTCCTTTCAAGAGGGTCGGCAAGCCTCCTTTCAAGGAGGTCGGCAAGCCTCCCTTTCAAGAGGGTCAGCAAGCCTCCTTTCAAGAGGGTCAGCAAGCCTCCTTTCAAGAGGGTCGGCAAGACTCCTTTCAAGAGGGTCGGCAAGCCTCCTTTCAAGAGGGTCGGCAAGCCTCCTTTCAAGAGGGGCGGCAAGCCTCCTTTCAAGAGGGTCGGCAAGCCTCCTTTCAAGAGGGTCGGCAAGCCTCCTTTCAAGAGGGTCGGAAAGCCTCCTTTCAAGAGGGTCGGCAAGCCTCCTTTCAAGAGGGTCGGCAAGCCTCCTTTCAAGAGGGTCGGCAAGCCTCCTTTCAAGAGGGTCGGCAAGCCTCCTTTCAAGAGGGTCGGCAAGCCTCCTTTCAAGAGGGTCGGCAAGCCTCCTTTCAAGAGGGTCGCCAAGCCTCCTTTAAAGAGGGTCGGCAAGCCTCCTTTCAAGAGGGTCGGCAAGCCTCCTTTCAAGAGGGTCGGCAAGCCTCCTTTCAAGAGGGTCGACAAGCCTCCTTTCAAGAGGGTCGGCAAGCCTCCTTTCAAGAGGGTCGGCAAGCCTCCTTTCAAGAGGGTCGGCAAGCCTCCTTTCAAGAGGGTCGGCAAGCCTCCTTTCAAGAGGGTCGGCAAGCCTCCTTGCAAGAGGGTCGGCAAGCCTCCTTTCAAGAGGGTCGGCAAGCCTCTATTCAAGAGGGTCGGCAAGCCTCCTTTTAAGAGGGTCGGCAAGCCTCCTTTCAATAGGGTCGGCAAGCCTCCTTTCAAGAGGGTCGGCAAGCCTCTTTTCAAGAGGGTCGGCAAGCCTCCTTTCAAGAGGGTCGGCAAGCCTCCTTTTAAGAGGGTCGGCAAGCCTCCTTTCAAGAGGGTTGGCAAGCCTCCTTTCAAGAGGCTCGGAAGCCTCCTTTCAAGAGGCTCGGAAGCCTCCTTTCAAGAGGCTCGGAAGCCTCCTTTCAAAGGGCTCGGAAGCCCCCTTTCAAGAGGCTCGGAAGCCTCCTTTCAAGAGGCTCGGAAGCCTCCTTTCAAGAGGCTCGGAAGCCTCCTTTCAAGAGGCTCGGAAGCCTCCTTTCAAGAGGCTCGGAAGCCTCCTTTCAAGAGGCCCGGAAGCCTCCTTTCAAGAGGCTCAAAAGCCTCCTTTCAAGAGGCTCGGAAGCCTCCTTTCAAGAGGCTCAGGAAACCCCCTTTCAAAAGGCTCAGAAGCCTTCTTTCAAGAGGCTTGGAAGCCTCCTTTCAAGAGGCTTGGAAGCCTCCTTTCAAGAGGCTGGAAGCCTCCTTTCAAGAGCTCAGAAGCCTCCTTTCAAGAGGCTCAGAAGCCTCCTTTCAAGAGGCTCAGAAGCCTCCTTTCAAGAGGCTCAGAGCCTCCTTTCAAGATGCTCAGAAGCCTCCTTTCAAGAGGCTCAGAAGCCTTCTTTCAAGAGGCTCTGGAAGCCTCCTTTCAAGAGGCTCAGAAGCCTCCTCTCAAGAGGCTCAGAAGCCTCCTCTCCAAGAGGTTCAGGCAGCCTCCTTTCAAGAGGCTCAGGAAGCCTCCTTTCAAGAGGCCTGGAAGCCTCCTTTCAAGAGGCTCAGGAAGCTTCCTTTCAAGAGGCTCAGGCCTCCTTTCAAGAGGCTCAAGCCTCCTTTCAAGAGGCTCAGGAAGCCTCCTTTCAAGAGGCTCAGGAAGCCTCCTTTCAAGAGGCTCAGAAGCCTCCTTTCAAGAGGCAGGAAGCCTCCTTTCAAGAGGCCAGAAGCCTCCTTTCAAGAGGCCCGGAAGCCTCCTTTCAAGAGGCCCGGAAGCCTCCTTTCAAGAGGCCCGGAAGCCTCCTTTCAAGAGGCCCGGAAGCCTCCTTTCAAGAGGCCCAGCCTCCTTTCAAGAGGCCCGGAAGCCTCCTTTCAAGAGGCCCGGAAGCCTCCTTTCAAGAGGCCAGGAAGCCTCCTTTCAAGAGGCCCGAAGCCTCCTTTCAAGAGGCCAGGAAGCCTCCTTTCAAGAGGCCAGGAAGCCTCCTTTCAAGAGGCCAGGAAGCCTCCTTTCAAGAGGCCCGAAGCCCTCCTTTCAAGAGGCCAGAAGCCTCCTTTCAAGAGGCCAGGAAGCCTCCTTTCAAGAGGCCAGGAAGCCTCCTTTCAAGAGGCCAGAAGCCTCCTTTCAAGAGGCCCGGAAGCCTCCTTTCAAGAGGCCCAGGAAGCCTCCTTTCAAGAGGCCCGGAAGCCTCCTTTCAAGAGGCCCGGAAGCCTCCTTTCAAGAGGCCCAGGAAGCCTCCTTTCAAGGGGCCGGGAAGCCTCCTTTCAAAAGGCCCAGGAAGCCTCCTTTCAAGAGGCCCGGAAGCCTCCTTTCAAGAGGCCCGGAAGCCTCCTTTCAAGAGGCCCGGAAGCCTCCTTTCAAGAGGCCCGGAAGCCTCCTTTCAAGAGGCTCGGAAGCCTCCTTTCAAGAGGCCAGAAGCCTCCTTTCAAGAGGCCAGGAAGCCTCCTTTCAAGAGGCCCGGAAGCCTCCTTTCAAGAGGCCAGGAAGCCTCCTTTCAAGAGGCCTGAAGCCTCCTTTCAAGAGGCCCGGAAGCCTCCTTTCAAGAGGCCCGGAAGCCTCCTTTCAAGAGGCCCGGAAGCCTCCTTTCAAGAGGCCCGGAAGCCTCCTTTCAAGAGGCCCGGAAGCCTCCTTTCAAGAGGCCAGAAGCCTCCTTTCAAGAGGCCCGGAAGCCTCCTTTCAAGAGGCCCGAAGCCTCCTTTCAAGAGGCCCGGAAGCCTCCTTTCAAGAGGCCCGGAAGCCTCCTTTCAAGAGGCCCGGAAGCCTCCTTTCAAGAGGCCCGGAAGCCTCCTTTCAAGAGGCCCGGAAGCCTCCTTTCAAGAGGCCCGGAAGCCTCCTTTCAAGAGGCCAGGAAGCCTCCTTTCAAGAGGCCAGGCAGCCTCCTTTCAAGAGGCCCGGAAGCCTCCTTTCAAGAGGCCCGGAAGCCTCCTTTCAAGAGGCCGGAAGCCTCCTTTCAAGAGGCCCGGAAGCCTCCTATCAAGAGGCCCGGAAGCCTCCTTTCAAGAGGCCCGGAAGCCTCCTTTCAAGAGGCCCGGAAGCCTCCTTTCAAGAGGCCCGGAAGCCTTCTTTCAAGAGGCCCGGAAGCCTCCTTTCAAGAGGCCCGGAAGCCTCCTTTCAAGAGGCTTGGAAGCCTCCTTTCAAGAGGCCCGGAAGCTTCCTTCCAAGAGGCCCGGAAGCCTCCTTTCAAGAGGCTCGGAAGCTGAGGCCTGAAAATATTTTTAAACTTAATTTGATTTGGAAAGCTTTACAGAACAGCGAAAATTACAGCCAACTTTTTGTAGTGCCACATATCCTGTAAGTTTTCAAATCCCTTTTGCAATATTTTTATTTACAGCGAAAAAAAAATTATGAATGTTAATGCTCAAAGCGGTTGAGAACCGCTGTTTTCAGAAGAGGTGTGAGCCACCACCATCGACATTTTTACATCGGCGGCGAACTGTCGATTAAAATTTGTCGCCGAGTTATAATTTTCCACGCCGATTCTTCCTGGAGCTTTCCAAGTTTCTCTAAAAAGTCTTCCAAGTATTTTTTTAATAATCCTTCTTAGCTATCACGTAGAGGCCTTTCCAGTTTCGAGCTCCCGAAATCCTTCTACGTTTCTGCCAAGAAACTTTCCAGAACTCTCCAAGGAAATCTTTCTCCGTCCCGCAAAAAAAATACCCACGTAGCAAACGGCAATCAAAATATTTTTTCATGGAGTAACATCATTTCGAAAGTAATCAAGCAGAAGTTCATTCTCCGCATGAACAGCATTTCTCCATTTTGCATCCGGCACAACTTCCAAGTTCAATTCACTGGCGAAACTAGTAACACTCTCACAATATGCCACCGTCGGTCGTCGCCGTATCGCCTGTACCGAGTCACGCTAGGTTCACGTCCCGACGGAGCGTGCCCTAAGCTCAGCGACTTTTCCCAGCGCAAACTTCATGAAACATAAAATTTAAACTTTTTCTACCTTACTACTTACCGGATGTCGTCGGCGGTATAGGCGTATGCCGCACGTAACCAAAGTGAGCAGCAGCTGGGACCGGGAATCGGGACCGGGGTATTTTGCCGTTTTTCTTCGTAAAGCAGTAGACGGAAACGTGACCCTTTCCTCGGAAAAATGGGGAAAAGTGGCACCGGAGGAAGCTCAGAGCTTTGACAAACTTTTCCATCGAGCGTAAAAAGTGCGATAAAAGTTGGCGCTCGAAGTTGGAGGCCGACGAGGCACGAAAATGAGATACACACGTCGATTTCTGCGGGAAAAGGGTCCCACGGAGGGGGAGTGAGAGTGAGGACACTTGTTCACTACCGTAGTCTATCGCGGGTGCTGCGTTTTTTTCGAGGTTTATGGTCGAAAGTTCAGCATATTTTACCCCGGTGTTGGCGTTGGGAGCGTTGTTCGGGGTTAGTAACTGAGATATGACCGGTTGTCGTTGACTGTGGCAGAAGGAAAAAAAATGGGTTTTCTGACTAGGGAAAGTTTTCTGATGGAGTGGGAGGATTAATGGAAGAATTGAAAAATGTGGAAGGTTGGAAACGTGGATTTAATTTATGGAATTTGAAGGATTACAAAATTAAGTATTGCATTAGCCTGGGTTATTCAGATTGAAGGATATAAAACTCAGCAATTAGAGCTCAAATTCGAAATTCAGAATCCTACCTGATTCTAAAATAAAAATGCTGTTTTCTTATTTTTATTTTAAAATAAAAAATAAAAGTTCTAAGTTAGAATTCAGAATACAAATTATGGGTTTGAATTCCAATTTCAGAACAGAATTTGGAATTCAGAATTCTGAAATTTGAATTTAGAATTCAGCATTCAGCATTCAGTATTCGGATTTTATATTTTTTGATAGATTTCTCCCAGGGGTGAAATGTCAATATTCTACAAATAATGTTGATTATCATTCCTAAATTATCTCCTTGGAATCCACAATTGTTATTGTAAACAAGTCACGCCACTAAGTTATAGCGCTGCCTTTGTGTGAGAAAGCAGCTCAGTTTTCCGGTGTTTGATAAAAAGGAAAATGCTTTTCCTGAATGAAGCCGCCTAACCTTCAGCTCGTGGAAAGTTGCTACGATGATTTCGTTAATTATACTAATGAGATCAACCCGAGTGGAAATTATGACTGACAAAATAATTAAAACTTTCATTACTATTGTTTTGATTTCTATTGACATTCAAGTTCGTACATTTGTCACAGTCATCTTTTTCAATTTCGTCTTTCCCCAGCGTTTGAGTCTGATTATATTGCAAGTTGACTATTCCCAGCTAAAACTAAAATTATTCATATAGAGTTTTACTGTTCCAGTTATTTTCAATCGGGGTCTTTCCTCCATGGAATTCCAACACTGCTGTGTGTGCTGGTGAGGAGTCTGAACCGCAAAGAATGGAAACCCGAACCCCAGCCCAGGTATCGCTTCATTCGCTCTCCACTAACCGCCACTCCCCAGCAATCGTTGTCATTCCAGTCGATGTCGACACGGCACACATCAAACGGAAATCCAAAGCATTTTCTTCATATTTCGTGGCTCATCGTCCTGGGGATTTGGTAGGATATCGTGCCAGATTTGGAGGTAGGTTTCGGTTCTCGTTTTCCGCCCTTCCTCTCTCTGGGGAAAACGAAAACGAGTGTGATTGAAAGTGATCCTCAATGCTGTGGAAAGTGGAGAGTTACGACCGTTATGACACAGTCGGTGGATTTATGACTGAAATGAGGTTGGTTTCAATGTATGTCGAGAGGAGCTTACAAGTACAATTCATGGATAAGTTTGATGAAAGAACTGAAATCAGCAATAGAACATACGGTACCGTCATCCAGATTTAAATCCATTGAAGATATTTATTTTACCCTGTAGCTCTTTTCACCTTTGCCTTTTGTGACACTACTACCATGATTTGATTACTGATGCTGGTTTCAAGTTCGTTCTGGTGCTAAAATCTACTATTTCTAATAAAAAAATCATTTTGTGGGTGCTACTTGGGAAAAAGCATGGCAAAATATTTGAGTGATTCAAAAGTAAATCTTGTACTTGTAATGGATTCATCGTTTGATTGACAATTTTAGATCTGAAATAAATTGATATTAGCAGATTTGAGCTCTTTCGTAATATTATATATGTGGTCGATGCACCTACTATTTACGCTCTCTGCTTTCTGTTGATATTGGCTACACGTGACACGTGGCCCTTGCGTGGACGGTTCAACTTCTCATAGAACTTTCGTGTGTTATTAGCGTGGTACAGTTGCTCCGTTTCTTCACGGTCTCGATCTTCCTGCTGGCGCTTTTTCCTCCGGAAAATCGAGTTTTGTCTGTTTCGCGCCCGTTTATATCGTGCCTCGTTCGCCCTCGTGCGGTGTTGCAGCAATCTCGCCCATGCCCATGTACCAAGTGCAGTGGTTGCGGTGCTACCAATGGCAGATCGAATATCTCTCCAGCCATCTTCAAGAGACGAGCCTAGCTGCTCTCCCGTTGGGAGTGCCACATCCAGCTGCTGCGCGTATCCTTGGGCTAGTCTACCGTCTTGTAGCCGCCCAATGTTAAGCCGCGGCGTCCGACTTCAACGCGTGTTGTACACCGTCGAGAGTTTTGAGCGCAGGTATGCTGCAATGAGGTAGTGGTCGGATTCAATATTCGCACTGCGGTAAGTGCGTAGGACGTCGATTAGAACGTGGTCCATTTGGTTTTCCGTTTCTTGGTTAGGTGATCTCCATGTGCCCTTGTGGATATTTTTGCGGGGAAAGAAGGTGCTTTGGACTACCATTCCGCGTTAGGCTGCGAAGTTATGGCATCGTTGGCCGTTATCATTCGATACGGTGTGCATAGAGTTTCCATTTCCCGGCCATTTTCCCGGGATTTGGGATGAACTTGTTCGTATATCCCGGGAAATCCCGGGATCCCGGGATTTTTCGATGTTTCCTTGGAAAACTTATGTTTTGATATAAAAACGATTTTATTCAATATTCATGGTTAAGGTTCATATTTTAGAAAGGACAGCTAATACAGATTTGAAATTGGAACTCAATTTAATTCTAATTTGAATCGATTATTTCGAAAAAAACGACTTCAAGAAGCAAATAATATTCACGTTTTTCTCGAATACCTCGAGTACCCTTTTGGAATATATGGTCGGGGTTCAGCCAAACCGCACCGAGTGGCTTTTCGACTGACTTGTGATACAAGTCCTTGTCGTACAAGGACAACGGAAATAGTTTTATATCAATTTAGGCGTACATTTGCAGTAGGATATCCTCAGTTATGGGGTTGAGGGATATCCAATACGATTTGCGTTCAATGAAATCTGCTAAACGAGACTTTTAGTAGAAAAATCGGTAATTTTTCGTTGGCGTTTGGTGCGATTTGGCTGAACCCCGACCATATGATCGCCGAGTCCGAGAAGAAGGGTTCGCTGGCGGCTGAAGTCGGCTTGACCGTTTACATTGTTTTGAATATGCATTGGGCTTAGACAGTTGCTGGGATTGCATTTTATACCCTAGTGGCAAAAGATGGAAGATGCGCAGTAGAATCGTACTGGCCCCATAAACTATTAGAGAAATGAGAACCCCCTCACAAAGAAAACACAATACTAGAGTATCCTTCAACCAATGGCAGGCTACTAATTGATATTTTTGCCAAGAACTCTTCCTAATCTTGAACAGATCGCTTCCTAATCTTCATGTTAATCGGTAATTTATCGATATCGCCGATAAAGTTGATTATGTTCAACGTAATCGCTTGCTGCTATAAAGATGAATCAACTCAACTATTATCGGAGTTCGATAATTCAACGTAGCACACGCAACATCTTTCTAAAAGCTCCTTGATCCTATTCAGTTTCATTAAAGGCGTTGGAAAAACATCAAAGCACGAAAAAGTTGCATCAAGATATCAAAAACGTTCGAATTGTGATCAATGTTTCATTAAAATTGCAATGCAGTATGTGTTTGACATTTGGAAACAAACAAACACTTCATGTTGCAAACACGAAACAAAATCATTAAGTTGCATATTTTTCACCATGTAGCTTCAATGCATCTTTCAAAATTTTATTGTTTGTTTAAATTAAGTTGCAGATAAGTTGCGCTTTTCAGCTTGCAAGATAGTTATATTCGATGGCACATACGCAAAGATTGTTTCTTTCCGAATAGTTGCAACACCGTGAAATTTTCAGAAGTGAAACAATTTGTGCTGCTTGGGAATGGGGTTAATAGATTACGCGATTAAAGTTGGTATATAATTTTGACAGAAGCCGAGAATTGAACAAATTGATTGCAGCCCGTTGACCAGAGTTGATTTTGATCGAAGCGATACACCAAAAAAATTATGCGGAGCATCGGGGTCGGACCACTAGTACTTGCGCATGTGCTGGAATGTTTGTTGTACGAACGTCGATTGGAAGGACATGAATTGGATCAAAAATTGTTTTGGAGGCAAGAAGCTCAGGAAGACTGACTCAATGTTGGGTGGCGCGAGGAGATTAGCAAGGCGAATGTCAGCTAGTGTACACAACCTCGTTGTAGACGGGATATGGGGAGGAACCAGGCGCCAAATAGATATAGCTGATCTTGTACTGTAGATACTTGTTGTTTAATTAATAGAGAGCTGTAGCTGCTGGAAAAAGTATCAGTCAGTAGCCCTCCATTGAGTGGTATAGGGGAATCTAATATTTTTGTGAAGGTGTTCTATTAACTATCTTCGATATTTTCATGTCTGTTCATCTCTTACTAATTTAATAATAAGATGATATCGATTGTGTATCACAAAGAACCTTGGCTCCGTATACTTGCCGGAGCCTACCAAATAAACGAACTTGGAAAAAGATCATGTCTGATGAGAGGTATAAAAATATGATAAATATGAGTATATCACCTAAGTTGGGTTTCGCGTTCAAAACAAATAACTTTTGGAAGAAGAAAAATTACACTGTTTGCGAACCGGGAGTGAAACAATATTTTTTGTCCCAGGTATCCCGGGATTTTTGGGATTTCAAAACTAATATCTCGGGAATCGGGAAATCCCGAATTTTCCTAAATCCCGGGATTTTTTGTCCCGGGATGTCCCGAGATGGAAACTCTATGTGCAGACTATCCGGTCCGATGACCAGTCTATACATTTCCTCCCTTCCTACCTGAGCGTTCATGTCGCCGATGACGATTTTGACGTCCCGCAGTGGGCACCAATCGTATGTCTGCTCCAGCTGTGCGTAGAACGTTTCTTTCTTGTCGTCGGGTTTCCCTTCGTGTGGGCAGTGCACCTCCGCTTACACATCCTTGCGTTGATTGGCTGGCACCCAATCACACGTTAGCGCATCTTACCCAGCACTATGAAGCCGGTTCCCAGCTCGTTGATGGTGCCACAGCTTTGTTAGAAGGTTGCCGCCCGATGCCCACTTTTCCACACTTTCTGTCCTGTCCAGCAAATCTCCTGCAGCGCCAAGACGTCGAAGTTGCGGGGATGTAATTTATCGTAGATCATCCTGTCGCAACCTGCGAAACCTAGCAACTTGCAGATCCATGTTCCAAGCTTCCAATCGTGATCCTTTATTCGTCGCCTAGGTCTTTGCCAATTATATCGAGTAGTATTATCTACTATGTCGTTCGTAATGGTTGTTTTTAAAGGAGGCTTATCGGGCCTGTGCAAACCTCCTGTCTCGTCGGAGGGCCGTCGTGTCAGGGCTGTTTAGCGTCCCACCTAACACCAGTACTTGGACTTGTGCGCTTTGAACGGTACACGGTCGCTTTGGCAGAGCCTACTTGCGGATACATGCAGCTTTTTATAGAAGTTTAACAGGGCCCACTGTCAAACCTCACCATATCCTAGGCAGGCACCACAACTCGCAGATGGCCTGGGGAGGGATCGTCAAGCCCTTGGACATAGTCCCTGCTGCCCAAGAAATTTATGCAAGACTACAAATCATGAAAACAAAAAAATTCTAGAGACCTTTTCAATGTACACTGGAGTCCGTTTTTACGCGGGGGTACGTTCCGCGTAAATCAAAACCGCGTAAAAAACGACTTCACTAAAAATCGAATTTTTATGGTTTCCACGTGTTTTCTTACCTTTTTATAAAACCGCGTAAATCCCGAAAATCGCGTAAAAACGACTTTAAATCAACATTTTTTTTTGCAATTTTCATGCGTAACTAGTGTTTGGATTTGCTCTGAGCACTTTCGCCGGTTTTCTTCCTGAGCCGTTTTTGGTTATGCGCAGTCTTTTCCTTGTTGGCCGTCAAATCAATCGCCTTTATAATGTTATCGAGTTGCTCGACGTCCACCCGCATCCCGGGTAGTAGTCTGAATATTTTACACAAATCGAAAAGTAGTTTAGATTATAGACACTGTAGGTTCTGTAGACGACGTGTGTAGCCAAACGAACTCTCAATTAGTGTAGCCAAACAAGCATGACGTAACGATTGCATTCCAAGCAATGGAACGTGTAACGTCAAATTCGCGTGGTTCACTTCTCCCTTCTCACTTCTCACATATCCCATCTTTATCTAATTTTTCACTTTTTACATCTCACTTTTCACTGTTCACTTCCCGCTTCTCGCTTCCCACTTCTTAATTCTCACTTCTAAACCCTTTGCTTATCACTTCTCCCCTCCATTCACTTCTCGGCTCTCACTTATCACTTCTCAACTGCTGGAAACTTTGTCGATTATGAATAACGTGATTGTGTTGGCAAAATAATCAACCGAATATTACCACCGAAAACGAGTTATTAAATTCGCGAGTGGTTTTCAAATCGGTAGATTAAGTGCTAATGATCGCGTACACAGTGCAAGCAGGTGAAAAACTGCAAATTTTATCCTAATAATTATAGTTAAAACTCCCGGTGAAGTGCACTTATTAGGGGGGAAACAAGTGATAGTATTGGAAAGAAAATCAGTCCGTCATGCAAGTTATGCACTGTGATGGATAATTATTGGCTCATCTATTTATATGAGCAATAATTGGAATAGTTGTAAAGTGTGTTTGCATATCTAATTATCAAACTAAAGTGCTGTTACCAGATATACTAAATCATGTATTGCTAACTGAACCCATCTACCCAAACGTATGGAGTGATGACGGTAGGTATAGCAACGACTGTTTCATTGTTCTGCTCTAACAAGCGAGTGATAAAACTCAGCGAGACAGTGAGACGAAAAAACTCACAACGCTGCTGGCGGCAAAACATCAGTGCCGCAGAGAAAGCGACGATAACGAAAGACCGGGGGATGATGGTAAAAAAACCTCTTGCCAGTTTTAATTACAAACTTTGAATACATCATAATAAAATATATTATTATCCAATTTTTCTTCAATTTTATTTTGCATTGACGCCTGTTTGAAGATTAAAGATTATTTATTATATTTATATACGTCCTATTATTTATTTATTCATTTATTCCATTGCAATTTTTTTTTATTTATTCATTTATTTATTTATTTATCAGCTGACGCGCCCTTCTTCAATCAAACCATCCCGTGGAAAGCATGACAAGTATTGCAAATTTCATTATTCTTTTTGTTGGATCATTCTGCTGGAAGGAGATTCTCATTTCCCTGTGAGTTTCGTGTAAGTGTCTCTGCTTACAGGTCCACCACCCCCATTTTTGGCCCTTCATACAGCAATTTGTTGAATTCAAAATGATATTGAAATTTGACCTTAATATCAAGTGGAACCGCATGCAGAGCAAGACTCTAGCCAGGATGGTGGCTATCCGATCAAGAATGCATAACAAAATTTTAACAAAGGGAGTTATTTCAGAAAAATATTGTAACAAAATGTGTAATAAATTTTGCTGGTTAGTTGTTAAAATAACAAAAATTATATCAAAAATACCTCTAGTCGTAACATAATTAAAACAGAGGTTGATACCATCATATCAACATTATACCAAACGTTGATATAATTTTTCTGTACAAAAATCTTCTTTCAAGGTAATTGCCTACATCACGGATAGAAATCTGGTACGCTACCACGCCGGATTTCCATCCATAATGTAGGCAATTAACTTTTTTCCAGCTATGTATTATTATCGAGCGGGTTCAAGTTATACTGAAGGTGAGCACCTCCAATTTTTTTTCCAATGTCTACAAAAATGTAGGCAATTATTTGGTGAAAATATTCATAACTAATGTTGTTATAATTTTAATATGAAATAAAACTCGCCGAAGACACATTTTTATTGAATCATCTAATTATAACACACGTTGCTTTAAATAACAACTATTGATAGAATTGAGTTATAATTTTGTTATGCGTTCCTGATCGGGTTACTACATACGTACATACATACAAATGCTTGGTGTACCGTAATCCGGGGGAACATTGATCAGCGGGGTAATATTGATCAGTTGAACCATTTTCAAAAGATGAATAAAGTATTACTTTCTGTTATTACGATTACTTATTATGAGTTAGGTATTTTAATCTTGACTGAATTTGCTACCGAATAATATAATCTCCACTAGAATTTGCATTTAATTTTTGCCATAGTTTGAAAAATAAAATCAACATCATTTTGTTAACTCACAGTAAGCTGCCAAAAAAGCACTCAAAACAAGCATAATAACAAAAAAAATGAGATCGTACCTACAATTGGGTGATAAGTAATCTTATTTTCTTTGTTTATCCATATTTTTGTTTCAAAATTTTGATTTTATTGTTGAAAAACCAGATAATTCACCTAGCGGTCATGATGCCTTACTCGAAACAATCAATACGCTTCGCCTCAGTATAAGGATTTCAAAAGTAATTGCCTACCTTAAGGCGTTTACAAACGCTTGCTTTATAGACGTAACAAAGTGAAATGATTGATGATCAAAGTTACCCCAAATTGGAAATTCGAAAAACTAGACAAAACAGATTTTTAAAACAATTTTATAATTATCAAATAATCAAGAACAATAGCCTCAAACGTTCTACACGTAGCAGTACTCGTTTTAAAAATATGAAAAAAGCAATAATTTAATTTACGGAGGAAATATTTACAAAACATTGAAAAAATTGATCAATGATACCCCGGATTACGGTACTCAAATGTTAGTTAACTAAACAATTTTCCTTAAAATTATTCGGATCATTTGCAAAATAGATAGTGAAAGACCAGAGTATAGGGCTATCCGTAATTTAACAAACATTCAAAGATACTGGCGATGAAGTAATGATAGAAAATCATAACGAAAATATCCCAGGACTTCGGAGAGTTAAAATGACGGAGAAAACCCAAATATCTTAGGCCATACTACAAGTTATGCAAAAATGTATCCAAACAACAAATAATGCGGAATAGCAAAATTAAGTTCATTCAAGTGAATCTGCACCACGCAAAGGGAGCAACAGCTGTACTTTGCAAGAGATTTGCTGAGAGCAAACTGGATATTGCGTTAGTTCAGGAGCCATGGACGAACAACAGTAAAATCTTAGGTATTCCTACGAGTACTTCAAAAATAATTTACAAAAATGGACAGCAACTCCCCAGGGCTGCAATTTTGGTAAATGAAAAAGCAAAAAAAAAAATCCAATCACAGAATTCATTGAACGAGATGTTGTTGCGGTAATGATGGAGGTAACGACAATTTGTGGAAAAACGGAAATATTTGTCGCCTCGGCATACTTTCCGGGAGATGCTGATGATGTGCCTCCACCAGAAGTCACCGCTTTTATTTCTTATTGCAGGAAGCAAAATAAAGCTTTCATTATTGGTTGCGACGCAAACGCTCATCACACAATATGGGCTAGTTCGGATATCAACAAAAGAGGTGAGCACCTGTTAGACTACATCGCAAAAAACGAAGTAGATATATGTAACAGGGGAAATAAACCAACCTTTTCAAATGCCATCAAGCAAGAAGTTCTTGATTTAACCTTGTGCAGTCATACACTTTTGGAAAAAATCAAAAATTGGCATGCATCAGATGAAACATCACATGTACGTACATATTATTCGAATATGGCTGGAAATCATCTCATAGAAACCAAAACAGATCCCAGGAAAACTAACTGGGAATTGTATAACTCAAATTTAATAATAGAGGCGGAAAACGTTAGCACCTCTTTAAACTCTTGTCATGGACTTGAAGAAAGTTCGAAGCAACTTTCCTACTTGATACTGCAATCTTTTCAAGTCAGCTGCACTGCTAAGGAACTTTCTTCAAATAGAGACGTTCCTTGGTGGAATACCAATCTTCAAAAGATGCGAAAGAAAACCCGGAAACTCTTTAACAGGGCTAAACGCACACAACAGTGAGATCAATACAGAGAATCCCTCACTACTTACAATAGAGAAATTCGTAGATCTAAAGGATAAACTGTAGGTAGGCACACTTGTGAAAACATTGAAAGTACTCCAGTTGCTGCCAGACTGCAGAAAGTCCTTGCTAAGGATGACACAAATGGTCTTGGGACTATTAAAAAAGATGATGGTTCTTTTACCAAGACAACTTATGAAACATTAGAAGTAATGATGCAAAAACACTTCCCGTGTTCTTCCATCAATTTACATGAAGACCAGAATGTATCTGTATCGCAAACTAGTGTAAATGAAGCCAGGCGAGATATTCAGCAAAAGCATAAGGTCACAGGGATGAATTGCACTAGGAGCGATGCTAGTACTCTGGCCGGTGAAATATTTACTGAACAGAAAGTATGGGTGGCACCCTTCAAGGCGCCAGGTCGGGACGGAATTTTTCCAGTACTACTACAGAAGGGAAAAGAAATCTTAGAAATCTTAAATCATTCCGACTAAGATGTTCCGATTAAGCTTAATATTAGGCTGTATACCGACTGCATGGAGGGGAGTGCGTATCACATTTATCCCAAAAGCTAATAAGAAGGATAAATCATCCCCAGAATCCTTCAGACCAATTAGCTTAGCGTCCATCTTATTAAAAATAATGGAATAACTAATAGATGAGCATATACAATCATCCTATTTAACGAAAACTCCTCTAAGCGGAAATCAGTTCGCGTATCAGGAGGGAAAATCTTCAGTAACAGCGCTTCACAAGCTAGTTACAAAGTTGGAAAGATCTTTTGAAGCAAAGGAAATCTCACTTGTAGCGTTCCTTGACATTGAAGGAGCATTCGATAACACATCTCACAGTTCAATGAAGGATGCTATGTTGAAACGAGGTTTCGATGTATGCATTGTTGATTGGATTGGTGAGATGTTATCAAAAAGAGAAATATCAGGCAACCTTGGAAGCTCATCAATTAGTGTAAGAGCAGTAAAAGGGTGTCCCTAAGGAGGCGTACTATAGATATATCACCTCTATTGTGGTCTTTAATCGTTGATGATCTTCTCAAACAACTGGAGGCTCGTGGCTTCGAAATAGTTGGCTTCGCGGATGATAGGGTAGTGAGCTAATTCCCGTCGTAGTAGGTAGTGCTTAGTTTTCAAATCTAATTTATACGCCAGCACAACTACTTACTCTAACTATGTTGTATGTAACATGTATTTTAGAGTTCCTAGTTTTCATTGTGTACTATTAGCGCATTGAACAAATCATAGTTTATTGAGAATCGGCAATCGAAAATACCCTTCAAATTTTTCATATTTGTCTTACGAAAATCTGTTTACGTCCATGAGAATTTTCATTCGTCCAGTCTAAAACTCGATGGATTGCTGTCAAATAAATCTGTTGGTATTGGTGTGCGATTTCTACAAGTACACCAAATTAGTTTTTTATGCGGTATCATACCGTGTTAAATAAAAATAACATAAATTCAATTAATATTGGCCTGTTCTGAATATGATATGTGTACATTGTGAAACATTGAATAGAATATGTGTACGGAGGATGTTCGCGGCTATCCAAGAAATACCTGAAGTGGAGGTCTTCAGATCTACACGCGTAACCAATGATCTACAGGCCTGATTTTTAAATGTAATGTTTCCATTGTAGTATATATAACAAAATCTGCGTATGGAAGACGTTCGCGGTTATCCAAGAAATACCGGAAGTGAAGGCCTTCAGATCTACACGCGTAACCAATGATCTACATATAACAGAATCTGCGTATGGAAGACAATCGCGGTTATCCAAGAAATACCTGAAGTGCATGCCTTCAGAACTACACGCGAAACCAATGATCTACAGGCCTGTTTTGTAAATGTAATATACCCATTGTGGTACATATGATAGAATCTGCGTATGGAAGATCTTCACGGTTATCCAAGAAATCCCTGAAGTGAAGGCCTTCAGGTCTACACGCGTAACCAGTGATCTACAGGTCTGTTTTTTAAATGTAATGTACCCATTGTAAGTTATATAACAGAATCTGCGTATCGAAGACGTTCGCGGATATCCAAGAAATACCTGAAGTGGAGATCTTCAGATCTTTGCGCGTAACCAATGATCTACAGGCCTGTTGGAAGACGTTTGCGGTTATCCAAGAAATACCGGAAGTGGAGGTCTTCAGATCTACACGCGCAACCAATGATCTACAGGCCTATTTTGTTAATGTAATGTACCCATTGTGGTACATATAACAGAATCTGCGTATCGGAGACGTTCGCGGTTATTTAAGAAATACCTGAAGTGGAGGTCTTCAGATCTACACGCGTATCCAATGATCTACAGGCCTGTTTTGTAAATGTAATATACCCATTGTGGTACATATAACAGAATCTGCGTATGGAAGATCTTCACGGTTATCCAAGAAAATCCTGAAGTGAAGGCCTTCAGGTCTACACGCGTAACCAATGATCTACAGGCCTGTTTTGTTAGTGTAATGTACCCATTGTAGTACATATAACAGAATCTGCGTTCGCGGTTATCCAAGAAATACCTGAAGTGCATGCCTTCAGAACTACACGCGAAACCAATGATCTACAGGCCTGTTTTGTAAATGTAATATACCCATTGTGGTACATATGATAGAATCTGCGTATGGAAGATCTTCACGGTTATCCAAGAAATCCCTGAAGTGAAGGCCTTCAGGTCTACACGCGTTACCAATGATCTAAAAGCCTGTTTTGTTAATGTAATGTACCCATTGTAGTACATATAACAGAATCTGCGTATGGAAGACGTTCGCGGTTATCCAAGAAATACCGGAAGTTAAGGTCTTCAGAAATTGATCTTCAGTTACGCGTGAAGATCGAAAGGCTTTACTTCAGGGATTTCTTGGATGACCAAGAACATATGCAGTGAACGCATTCTGTCCTTTGTACTACAGAGAGCAAGTACCATATTTGAAACCGGAAAATTGATCTTCAGTTACGCGTGTAGATTGAAAGGCCTTACTCCAGGGATTTCTTGGATGACCAAGAACATATGCAGTGAACGCATTCTGTTCTTTGTACTACAGAGTGCATGTACCATATTTGAAACCGGAAAATTGATCATCTACGTATTCTTTCTCTGTACCACAAGGAGCATATACCATACTTAAAACAGGACTGCCAATCTTTGTTCCTGAGCTCAAGCCATTTCTTGGATAACTGGACGACTTATCTGTGATTTTATGCAGATAACTATCATTTCGGTCAATTTTGAAAGTCAAACTTAAAAGTTTATTTTCGGTTCCAGTTAACAAAAATTTCCTATTGCAATCCCATTTCGACCGCATAAAAATGGTTTCGATTGTGCTGCCATTCAGTTAAATGCCTCAGTCTGTCAAACAACTAACACACATGCTTAATATGTACGTGGGTAGTGCTGCCAACAGATTTCTATTATGACATTATTTCTCCTGTTTCAAACTTTTGGAATAGTGGAAAATTTTAGTGTGAATGACGAGTGTGTATGAAAAATATTTATTTGGAAGACTTTTCTTTTATTACACTAGCGGAAAATAATTGAAAAACCCACTTTTACTGACTGCATGATGTATTATCAGATGTGTAACATAAGATTATTTCAGTTCAATCCGCCAGTTTGGCAACGCGTTTTTCGACTATAAACAAGGCGACGAAGAAAAAAAAAATTCAAACGCTCTTAAGTTTGAAAAAACAGATCATTTGAACGCCTTCCGGCAGTTATTTTGCAATTATTATTCACTTGAGCAATAAACATTGCTTTTATTTAGTGCGCAGTGAGAAATTTATGTGAAAAAGTGCGGTGAAAATCAATGAATTACGTTGATTTTGGTGACGGTGTTGCGCGTCTTCTACAGCAGTGAACGAACTGGATTTTCCTTCGTCGCACGGATAACGTAGGAAATTGTGAAAAAGTCATTGCCGCAAAGTTAAATTTAACTGTATTTCAAGTCAGTAATACCGGAATGTAATTTAAATGAATGCAGATCGTAGTGTACACTTTTTTCTATCTCGCCAGATGATTAGTTCATTATTTTAGTTTACGATTCGCGAGTATTTAGTGATTTAGAATTTGATATGACGAATGCTAGCGCCATGGACGAATTAGCGCATAACCCTATAGTTATATTGGTGAGAGGAAAATATGACTGCGTTATTTCTAACCGAATGCAAATTGCCCTAAATTTCATCACACTATGGTGTGAAAAAGAAGGATTAAACATAAATCCTTCAAAGGCCACATTGGTGGCGTTTACAAGGAGAAGAAATTATTCTTTTCCTACTTCAAAATTGAAAGGAGCAGATTTGAAACTCCGTCAAGCATCTTGGAGTTAGACTTGACAGCTGAATTGGAACTTACTACTTGAGGAAGCATTGAGTAAGACTACAAATGCTTTATGGATAAGTAAGGCGACATTCTGTAAAAAGTGGGGACTGAAGCCAAAAATGATTCAATGGATTTATACGGCGATTGTGAAACCCAGAATTTCATGTGCCGCATTAATATGGTGGCCAAATACAAAAGAAAGGGTAGTTTAGAAAAAGTTGGAAAAACTTCAAAGATTGGCTACTCTTTCAATAACTGGTGCAATGAGAAGCACGCCGAATAAAGCGCTAGACGCTTTGCTCCACGTGCCATTGGATCAATTTATTCAGTTAGAAGCAGAGAATAGTGCTTTGAAGATCAAAAGAGATTCAAACCTCTTACTCACAAACGGGATGATCGATTTGCAAGATTTTCTCATCAATCGATTCGTCTTGAGCTCGGCTGTGTTAATATATAAAGAAAGACAGATATTTCCCTGGGATAGTTCGAACACCACGGAAATGCGAAAAAGTTGATGAGTTGTGAAGAAATCCAGAAGGATCCTACATAAACCAATCTAGAGTGCGGCGCTGTAAAAAATAACATTTGAAACGAAAAATGCTTTAATCCCGAGCAACGCAGGGTACGTCCTGCTAGTTTAAAAAATTCTATTATATTTCTCAAACTTTTTACGTAGAAATAGAATAAAACACCATTCCAAAACTTTAAAAATTTTAACATTGTAATATTGTATGGATGTTTTCAACCTTTCAATATGCTAAAAAACGGCAGTGATGAAATGATTGCAGAAGTGAGAGATGACCGCGAATTTCTGTAATAGGAAGATTAAAAATGATCCCAGAAATTATTAAGCTACTCCACTGTGCAACTGTTGGAGGTAGTCAATACTACTAGCTAGTGCTTTTTCCAATAAAATTCTCGTGAAATGGCTTTTATAAAATAGTGAATTGTGTAGTGACAATAACTTAAGATAATTCTCTCATGCTCTAAATAAGTGATGTGCATAAATTTACTTTATAAAAGATAAATAGAAGGATTTCTAAAATCTTGATATGTTCTGAAGTGTTCAATACATTTGTACTGCTGATATGTGTGATATATATATGTAAATATGTGAAACACATATGTGACAAATACTCCTTTAGTTCAATCGTAGTGGATGCACCTCTAATGGGATCAACTCACCTCTGGTTTAGGTCACCTGGTGCATGTGGTAATTCGTATGTTTGTAATTTTCAAAATCGGTAATGGGCTGATATTTCTGGTTATGTGACTTCAGAATGATACGTTTATGGAAAATTATTCAAATTATTACCTAAATCGTGGCTCTTGCATGACAATTTGTTCAGGTACTCATCTGAGATCTCGTGTATAACAGTTTTCACCTGTCTTCCTGTTTAGATATCTTTGCTTCACAGTTCTATATGCGTATATCGTGTTTATATTGTGTAGCTATAGGATCGTCGACGGTAGAGTGATATTCATTGTATTGTATAAAAATGCACACCACGTTTTTCTTTGTGGGTGCACTATTGTAGTACTCGCTCATCACCATTTCGTTATTCGTATCGCTTTGTACCTTGTTGGATAGAAAGCTCATCATCATATTTGTAACCGACCACGTTTGATTTGCCTCTTCAGTTAAGTGCTAATAGGAAAAAAAAATCTTTTCGGTCAGTGATCGCGATATAGTGTCTATTAAAAATCTACCATCTATTTACACAATGCTGGTAAGTACTAAAATATTTTAAGTTATGTATTATATCAAGATTTAAATGCACGGTTGTACATTATTGTATCTTTATTCTTAGGATAACGATGAATTCGAAGCTGAGTATCGCCTTTTGATGTCGCCTGGCAATTCTGCAGCGGCCCCAGGCAAGGAAAAAACTAAACGGCCTGCTGAGTCTCCAGCCTCTAGTGAGGGGAAGAAAACTCGAGTGGAAAACTTAGATTTGAAACTGGCTTTCAAACGGAAAAATTCGGACGTTGATCAACAATATTTTGAATCGGTTTGTTTGGCACTGTCCGATATCCAGAGTGGCCTACCGAATGACGTCCCATTTCCAAGGTTCTTCGGCTCTGGATACAAAATGGGCATTGGTTGGTTCTACGCACGAGACGAATTGTCTATGGAATGGTTGAAAACGGCGCTTCACCAGATATGCGAACATCAAATCATCTCCGATCTCGAAGTTTTACCATATGTGAAAATCTGTCCTTTGCGACGAGTCATCTTTTCGGTGCCAACTGTGCCTCGACTTGGGAAAAACGCTAAATACTTTATATTACGTACCATTGCTCGCCAGAATCCAAACTTGTCCATTAATTACTGGCGTATCTTAAGAGTGCTTCCATCGCATGGTGGTAGGTATACAATAATAATGGAAATTGACGAGGGTTCTGTTGCAGCGATTGAGTCACAGCGATGCAAAATATTTTACGCTTTCTCCCAAGTATTCCTATCAGTGGCGGCAAAAAATATCGAAACAGAATAAACGATCACTATGAAATGACAAATGTGAAGCAATCGACAATGATTTGTACTGTCGGTTTGAATACGAATTACTGAACTATTTGAATTTAAATAAATGATTTTGAATTATGACAATAATATCATTAAGTATAATTACCTTCGTTTTTTTATTATTATCCGATTCTTTATACCTATACATATGTGAAATCTTATAAGTCGCCATGCTTTTAAAAACCCCTCGTATCAGGAATTTTGTCTAGATATTGGGTTCTCAAATATTTTAAACACGAAAAATCTAATTCCTCAAAACACATGTGCTGCACTAAATATGAGCCTTTTTTTTAAGACTTTCTATTACTAGATGTCATTACGCAATAATGTCATCAGTAATATGAATCTTTTGCTGTGTAACAAATGTACAATTTGAATTGTATTGATTTTTTTTTATAACATAGACTTGTTATGTCTAGTTTAATCCCACTTTTGAATGATATTATGCCCTCTTGAGGTGCTTTACACCTTCACATTTTCCCCGCTCCTTTCCTTTATTCTCCCGTATAGTCCAATTTCCTCCCTTTCCCTGCGGGTAAATGATGAGAAAGGCTATATAAATGCGAGGCACAAATCCCCCATATGGAGGGGAACGTGCCGCCTGAGCCGACGTTCTGATACCTGAAGCTCGGCTGTGTTAATATATAAAGAAAGACAGATATTTCCCTGGGATAATTCGAACACCACGGAAATGCGAAACAGTTGATGAGTTGTGAAGAAATCTAGAAGGATCCTACATAAACCAATCTAAAGTGCGGCGCTGTAGAAAATGACATTTGAAACGCAAATGTTCCAAGCCCGAGCAACGCAGGGTACGTCCTGCTAGTTTAAAAATTCTATTATATTTCTCAAACTTTTTACGTAGAAATAGAATAAAACACCATTCCAAAACTTTAAAAATTTTAACATTGTAATATTGTATGGATGTTTTCAACCTTTCAATATGCTAAAAAACGGCAGTGATGAAATGATTGCAGAAGTGAGAGATGACCGCGAATTTCTGTAATAGGAAGATTAAAAATGATCCCAGAAATTATTTAATTTAGTACAACACTTGAAAACCAATTCAAATTTTAAATTGATGAAATTAATTAAAAGTTGTTTTTTTTTTCAACCCAAAACGTACTGAGATCAATGATTTAAAAATGTGTTTTTGAGCAAGTGAAAACATAAATTTAGGTCTTAGAAGGTTAAAAATCATCTTAAATAAATTTCTGACGCAATTCCAAGAGATTCTATATTTATTTCTAGAACGCTGTTTGAGATTAAACCTTTTTGCCTTTCTCGTATACTAAGTATACTTAAAGGCTATATGATCGCTTCAAAAACAAACTTTTTATAGAAGGCTCGGAGACCCATAGTGTTGTATACCAATCAATTCCGCTCGACGAATTAAGGTGATGTCTGTGTGTGTGTGTGTGCGTATGTGTGTGTGTGTATGTGTGTGTGCGCACCAAAAGAGCAAAAAGTTTAGCTCACGTTTTTTGTACTTAGCCTTGGCCGATTTGCAAGGCTGAACAGGTTGCATTCGACGCGGTATTTTGCCATATTGTTTCCTATTGAAAATTGGCCGGATCGGACAATGGGCTTGGTAGTTAGACCAAAAAACTTTTTCTCATAAAAAGCGCGTAAAAAAGCCTAGCTCACGTTTAATGCACTTACACTAAACCGATTTCCTCGCAACAGGTTGCATTCGACGCAGAATCTTGTCTCACTATTTCCTATTGAAAATTGGCCGGATCGGACAATGGACTCAGAAGTAATGCCCAAAATCTCGCCCAAAATACTATTTTTTTACCGCACGAGAAAGGCATCATCACCGCTAGGTGGATTAACACTAGGATTCATTCGTTCAGAAAATCGTTGTAACTAAATTTTCAAATGACTATATCTCAGTGGTTTTTCAACCGATTTTCTCAGTTTTTTCACCAACCTCTTAGCCATCTTTCTGGACATTGCAAAATATTGTATCTAGGGGTGTTCAATTTTTCACTAGAGCTGTGGGAGTAAAGCAACGGATTTAGAAAAATGCGATTTTGGAGATATACTTATATTTCATTACCAAAAATGATATCTATTCATATAGTGATGATGGAAATGATAAAACAACACATAAAAGACATCACCTGGAACATGAGAACACATTTTGAGCATCCCTACTATGCATACGACGATAATTCGGTGCCTTTAGGAACCACTTTATGCTACAGGATGTAGATGTTGTCAGAAAATGTTTTCAAGCATGTTGTCTACTGTGAACTTGTTAAAATAAATGTAAACTATATACGAAACATGTGTGATAATAAATTATGATGTTCTAGGATCTCCAAATTGTCCTGGAATTTGAATCAAATGGTCTACCGTATCAACCAAGGCTTCCATGATGTCCCATACCGCGGTATCAACAAAATTATGTCCTCTGAGTATTTATCTTCCACTTGCGTCTCAAATCCAGGCATTTGAGAGGTTGTAAGATCTCCAAATTGTCCTGAAGTTTGAGTAAAATGGTCTATTGAATCAACCAAGGCATCCATGATGCTCCCAGCCGCAGTATCAACCCAATTATGTCCTCCGAGTATTTGTCTTTCACTTGCGTCTCAAATCCAAACATATGAGATGTTGTAAGATCTCCAAATTGTTCTGGAATTTGAATCAAATGGTCTACCGAATCAACCAAGGCTTCCATGATGTCCCATACCGCGGTATCAACCCAATTATGTCCTCCGAGTATTTATCTTTCACTTGCCTCTCAAATCCAGGCATTTGAGATGTTGTAAGATCTCCAAATTGTCCTGAAGTTTGAGTAAAATGGTCTATCGAATCAACCAAAGCATCCATGATGGCCCCAGCCGCAGTATCAACCCAATTATGTCCTCCAAGTATTTGTCTTTCACTTGCGTCTCAAATCCAAACATATGAGATGTTGTAATATCTCCAAATTGTCCTGGAATTTGAATCAAATGGTCTACCGAATCAACCAAGGCTTCCATGATGTCCCATACCGCGGTATCAACAAAATTATGTCCTCCGAGTATTTATCTTCCACTTGCGTCTCAAATCCAGGCATTTGAGATGCTGTAAGATCTCCAAATTGTCCTGAAGTTTGAATCAAATGGTCTACCGAATCAACCAAGGCTTCCATGATGTCCCATACCGCGGTTTCAACCCAATTATGTCCTCCGAGTATTTATCTTTCACTTGCGTCTCAAATCCAGGCATTTGAGATGTTGTAAGATCTCCAAATTGTATTGAAGTGTGAGTAAAATGGTCTATCGAATCAATGAAGGCTCCCATGACGCCTCCTGCCAAGGTATCAACCCAATTATATCTTCCGAGTATTTATATTTCACTTGCGTTTCGAGTCCAGGCATTTGAGATGTTCTAAGAACTCCGAATTATCCTGGATTTTGAGTAAAATGGTCTATCGAATCAACCAAGGCTTCCATGATGTCCTTAGTCGCAGTATAAACCCTATCATGTCCTCCGAATAATTTTCTTCCACCTGCGTCTCAAATCCAGGCACAGGAGATGTTGTAAGATCTTCAAATGGTCCTGGAGTATGAGTAAAATGATCTATTGAATCTACCAAGGCTTTCGTGATGCCCCAGCCGGGGTTCGGGGAAAGATAAATACTCGGAGGACATAAATGGATTGATACCGTGGCTGGGGGCATCATGGATGCCAAACTCCAGGACAATTTGGAGATCTTACAACATCTCAAACGTCTGGATTTGAGACGCAAGTGAAAGACAAGCTAGATACTTCATGGAAACCTTGGTTGATTCGATAGACCATTTTACTCATACTCCAGGATAATTTGGAGATCTTACAATATCTCATATGCCTGGATTTGAGGTGCAAGTGAAATGCAAATAGTAGGAGGACATAACTGGTTTGAAACCGCGTCTGGGGACATCATGAAAGCCATGGTTGATTCGATAGACCATTTTACTCAAACTGCAGGACAATTAGGAGCTCTAACAACAGCTCAAATGGCTGGATTTGAGACGCAAATGAAAGATAAATATTCGGAGGACGTAATAAGATTTATACCCCGGCTGGGGCATCACGAAAGCCTTGGTAGATTCAATAGATCATTTTACTCATACTCCAGGACCATTTGAAGATCTTACAACATCTCCTGTGCCTGGATTCGAGACGCAGGTGGAAGAAAATTATTCGGAGGACATGATAGGGTTTATACTGCGACTAAGGACATCATGGAAGCCTTGGTTGATTCGATAGACCATTTTACTCAAAATCCAGGATAATTCGGAGTTCTTAGAACATCTCATATGTCTGGACTCGAAACGCAAGTGAAATATGAATACTCGGAAGATATAATTGGGTTGATACCTTGGCAGGAGGCGTCATGGGAGCCTTCATTGATTCGATAGACCATTTTACTCACACTTCAATACAATTTGGAGATCTTACAACATCTCAAATGCCTGGATTTGAGACGCAAGTGAAAGATACCCGAGCAAAGTCTGAAAACATAATGAGAGCATATAGAAAACATATTTTGATTTTGACATCAAATTGAAATCATTATTTGTTTTCAAATATGAATCATCATGATTGATTACATATTTTGATCTCATTTTGCTGTAGATTTCTAAATTGTATGATCTGACATCAAACTGTATACTTATTTTGTTATCGGAAGCGATATCAAATTTAGTTTTCAATTTGCTCTCATCGATAGCAGGAATAGTTTTCGATTTGATGTCACAGTAAGATTTTCCTGCTATACATTTTGTTATTTTAACCGTTAAAACGACCAAAAAGATATCAAATTAAGTAATCATATTCGGCGATTTCACAACATCAAAACGAGTTATCGTTTTGCTCTTAAGCTTTGCTCGGGTAAATACTCGGAGGACATAATTGGGTTGAAACCGCGGTATGGGACATCATGGAAGCCTTGGTTGATTCGGTAGACCATATGATTCAAACTTCAGGACAATTTGGAGATCGTACAACCTCTCAAATGCCTGGATTTGAGACGCAAGTGGAAGATAAATACTCGGAGGACATAGTTGGGTTGATACCGCGGTATGGGACATCATGGAAGCCTTGGTTGATTTGGTAGACCATTTGATTCAAATTCCAGGACAATTTGGAGATCATCTCATATGTTTGGATTTGAGACGCAAGTGAAAGACAAATACTCGGAGACATAATTGGGTTGATACTGCGGCTGGGGCCATCATGGATGCTTTGGTTGATTCGATAGACCATTTTACTCAAACTTCAGGACAATTTGGAGATCTTACAACATCTCAAATACCTGGATTTGAGACGCAAGTGAAAGATAAATACTCGGAGGACATAATTGGGTTGATACCGCGGTATGGGACATCATGGAAGCCTTGGTTGATTCGGTAGACCATTTGATTCAAACTTCAGGACAATTTGGAGATCTTACAACATCTCAAATGCCTGGATTTAAGACGCAAGTGGAAGATAAATACTCGGAGGACTTAATTGGGTTGATACCGCGGTATGGGACATCATGGAAGCCTTGGTTGATTCGGTACACCATTTGATTCAAATTCCAGAAAAATTTGGAGATCTTACAACATCTCATATGTTTGGATTTGAGACGCAAGTGAAAGACAAATACTCGGAGGACATAATTGGGTTGATACTGCGGCTGGGGCCATCATGGATGCTTTGGTTGATTCGATAGATCATTTTACTCAAACTTCAAGACAATTTGGAGATCTTACAACATCTCAAATGACTGGATTTGAGACGCAAGTGGAAGATAAATACTCGGAGGACATAATTGGGTTGATACCGCGGTATGGGACATCATGGAAGCCTTGGTTGATTCGGTAGACCATTTGATTCAAATTCCAGGACAATTTGGAGATCTTACAACATCTCATACTCGGAGGACATAATTGGGTTGATACTGCGGCTGGGGCCATCATGGATGCTTTGGTTGATTCGATAGACCATTTTACTCAAACTTCAAGACAATTTGGAGATCTTACAACATCTCAAATGACTGGATTTGAGACGCAAGTGGAAGATAAATACTCGGAGGACATAATTGGGTTGATACCACGGTATGGGACATCATGGAAGCCTTGGTTGGATTCGGTTGACCATTTGATTCAAACTCCAGGACAATTTGAAGATCCTAGAACATCATAATTTATTATCACACATGTTTCGTATATAGTTTACATTTATTTTAACAAGTTCACAGTAGATAACATGCTTGAAAACATTTTCTGAAGCTTCATACATCCTGTAGCATAAAGTGGTTTCTTAAGGCACCGAATTATCATCGTATGCATAGTAGGGATGCTCAAAATGTGTTCTCATGTTCCAGGTGATGTCTTTTATGTGTTATTTTATCATTTCCATCATCACTATATGAATAGATATCATTTTTGGTAATGAAATATAAGTATATCCCCAAAATCGCATTTTTCTAAATCCGTTGCTTTACTTCCACAGCTCTAGTGAAAAATTGAACACCCCTTGATACAATATTTTGCAATGTCCAGAAACTAGAAGAGATGGCCAAGAGGTTGGTGAAAAAACTGAGAAAATCGGTTGAAAAACCACTGAGATATAGTCATTTGAAAATTTAGTTACAACGATTTTCTGAACGAATGTATCTGCGTAAGTTTTTTTTGCGAATCAATCCTAGTGTTAATCTGGGTTTTTGAATGAGTGATTGAGGGGCAAAATGTCACTTCAAGAAATTGTGCTTTTCGAGGTGCACCTCGTCTAATAAAGACAATAATAATAAAAAATTGTGCTTCTACTTTTTCTATACTGATTAAAGTTAAAGAATTTCTAAGAATTTCTTGAATATGGTCTTCAACTATTGTAATATTGTTTTTTGTGGATTCTAATTCCTCTGTGTTTCAATGTGACAAAGATTGGATTGATTCATACTGAATGAGTCTAAGAGCCTCCTAGTCCTAAATCATATGAAAAATACATGTAAATACGATTTTTTTTAATCCACTTAGGTATATATTATTAATCTGGAAATCGATTTTGAATGGACACCCGTGCTATGGAATCGGAACAGTTCCTCTACACACAACTCATTATTTGAAAGCTTCGTTATGATTGGTCGGTATGTGCACATCTACAGCGGAACTGTGGGAATGTAAAAGGTGATGTCAGATAATTAAATTACATCACATATTTTACTAATAGAAATTTTTACTGACTAATTGATTAGATTGCTCTGAAACAATGAACATATATTATTTGTTGTGTTACATCCTTTTATCTGTAAACCAACCGAAAGCTCCAACATTTATTATTATTTGCCCATTCGGAATTAGAATCCAGCCCACCGCATCTGCAAGCTGATATCAGCGGTATTATACATTTACTACCCAACTAAACCGAACCCAAAACGATGTCTTTGTATGAATTTGTCCCGCTTCCGGATGACTACTCGTCACCGCCGTCCTGGTATGGCTGGCTTGTTGGTCGGTCGTTTGTCAAGTTCAATAGAGCCGTGGCTCTGAGCAAGAGCCGATCCGCAGTTTCGCCCGGCACCAATCCCTCCAATGGGTCCAATATGGGTCGTGGTTAGTGGTTCCCTGCAAGTAGGTTCGTTTTGTGCTCCAATGCTTCACTGGTTTATGGGGAATCCGTATGTGTATGTAGCAACGTCATTTCAAACCCAAAACTCCATTAATCAGTGGGCGCTTTGTCGCAGTCGTACAGTCTCCGTTCGGAACGTCGTCATGGCCCACCCGCACGTTATCTGTGTTTCGTAATCCTTTGCCTCAGGCGGTATTCCGCTACTCGTTGTGGTGAATGAAACTATCATACTAGGATACATGTCTTTACCAAGGGTCGTGCGAACCAGGGTGTTCCAACAATTTATTCTGTAACTGCATCTATCCTTTGACCTTGCACTGAAATACATCATGTCTAAACTTTTGATAGGAACATGCTCATATATAATTTCAAAAATTTTATTTAAGAGACTTTATGAATATCGCCATAGTTCGTTCGACACTCTCGCATTTTTGATAGCTCAAATTGCTTCAGAATGGTAAGAATTGAAAAATCTCTATCAGATTTGAGCATTGCATTGCATTTTAAACTTCCGGGGGTTATTAATCCCAACGTATCTTCTAATTTCGAAGAATACTTTAGGAATTCATCGAATCCTTTCAAGGAACCCACAATCAATTCTTCCCGATTCATGCGGGCACCCTAGCATAGAGATGCATACACGCACATGCACACAAATATTCGCGATGGAACGGAACAATACAAGGTTGAGAGGCACTTGTCTGGCATGTCAACTTCACTCAGCCCGAGAACAACCACAAGCGCAAGCAACTACCGCTGCTGGAAGAGGGTAAACATGGATTTGGCTTTTAAACTGTTGTTTTCTGATGGTCGGTCATGTTGGCAATTGTAAATAGCCGTTGCCGTCGCCATCCTAGTCGTCGACGACGGATCAGCGCAGCAAAACAGACAACAGGCTCTGTGGTGCAATTCGTTTGATGTGCTGCGTTTTCTGCAGTCATCAACTGGATCTGGCTAACCAGCGGCACTAGTGATGACGTTCCGAAGTCGAGGAGATGCCAAGTGACTAATTAGCGCCGTAATGTGACACGGGTAAACATCGTCCAATGGCTTGGAGTGGACAGAAATACGATTAAGTTGAATTTCCGCGAAATGTTATTGGATTGTATCCAAATGCGTTTCAAAACGCGTCAACGCGTCTTATTGCTGGTATTCGAACAATTTTACTGGTTAGGTGTATGCACCAGAATTTAGTACAAATCAGATCCAAGCAACGGTTCTACGTCTTGACAGATATTGTCATAAAGCTAGCTCAGTCTTTACTGAACTTTGTATTCAAATTGTAGAACCTAGAAACTGTGTGATTTATTTAGAGGAGCGCTGTATTCATAAATCGAGCTTTCATTTCTCTTAACTTCTTCGATCTGAAGAAGAAAAAGATGCATCTATTTCCAACAAAAAGCAAATTCAAACTAAGTGAATTTGTGTTTTTATAAGCTAACAATGTAGCAGCATATCGCACGTAACTTGCTAGAAACACACGTTCCTTTCCCGAGTTCACTCGCGCCATCTGCCGTCCATGTCAACGGATGACAGATTTTAATACAATTTTGCATAAGAACCTTACAGAAATTGTACAATATTTTGACATGTAGGGTAAATCACTACATGGGCACATGAACAAATTCCCAGCACACTGTTTTGTGATATTTACAAGTCGTATGATTATGATTAGAGGCAGAAGGGACTATGCTCAAGGGCTTTCCGATCCCGAACCCTGGCCATCTGCGAGTTGTGGTGCCTGCCTAGGATGTGTTGGGATTCGACAGTGGGCTCTGGTAAACTTCTATAAAAAGCTGCATGCATTCGTAAGCAGGCTTCGCCAAAGCGACCGTGTTCCGCTCAAAGCGCACAAGCCCAATTCCTGGTGTTAGGTGGGACCCTAAACAGACCTGATACGACGGCCCTCCAACAAGCCAGGAGGTTTGCGCAGGACCAATAGTTGCTTGTAAAACCGCGAAATTACGAACAAAATAATAGATAATGTGTGGTACTAGCTTATATACTAGCAAACATAATGATGATCACTGAACCTATGAAATGAAATGCTTGAGTATGTACCTACCTACATTCATCGTGAAATTAAATAAGCATCTAAGTAGTCGATGTGATATCTTGCCTCAATAGGCCTCAATCAGTTTTGCAAACGTCAAGCAAACAGTACGCGCATAAATAGCGTTTGCCCGGAGTGATTCCATTCCACTGGTATTTGGGTATTCACATTGCACGGTGTAAAAAAATGGATTATTATCGATGCTTCATGTAGGGGAGAACGGTCCAAAATGCATCCCTGGGGCAAAATGGCCTCACTCATAAAATCACTCATTTAATTTGTTGTAGTACACTTATGAACGGATATTACCATTACAATTCATAATTAGTTATCCATCATTGAGCTCCATTGGAAAAATTTAGCAAAATCCCTTCATATTCACGCAAATTTAACGATTTGCTATTCTTCCACCACATCCGTAAGATTGTAGTTCAATCCATTAAGAAATAACAAACAACCATGCGTTCACCATCATTTTACATGCAATTGAGTCATTTTAGACCACCATTCGGGCGTTTTGCCCCAGGCCTATTTTAAAACATTTTTTAAATGCGTTAGAAAATCATGAAAACCTTATTGTTTTGAATAGGAGACCATTGTGAAATGTAGCTGGGTTTGTAAATTTTGCACCTATACGTTAAAATGGTTAGATATTTTTGTTTATATGGGCGAAAACGTCATAATCGGTCTCTCCAAGCATTTGGAAGGTAAACATTTTTTCAACACCTTTAAACACAACCTTTCAAGTACTACTACCTCAGCACAAACAACACAAACATTATCTCTGTCTCTACACGCAACCATGTCCATCGTCTTAAATACCATCGTCGTCCATCGTCCATCGTCTTCAATACCAGTCCAAAGTAATCTTGCTCTGCGAGAAGGGTTATTCGGTAATTATTGAAATGTTACTTTTAAGTTTAATTTCAGTTTTATTCTACAAATGAGACAGACGGGTCTGGGTCATTTGGTATAAAGTCATTTGGCATAACGCTTTTTGGCATAAGGTGATTTGGCATAAAGGCCATTTGGCATATTGTTCATTTAGCATAACGGACATTTGGCATAATTTAGAACTGCAAGAAAAGAGTGTGTCATTTGGCATAACGGACATTTGGCATAATTTTGAGCTGTGAAAGCGAAAGGGATATTTCATGTAATGTTTAGCGTAGATAAAGTAGGTCGAGCGTAGATAAAGTAGGTGTTTTCTGATAAATTTAGACTGATGGTAGACATTTTCCGGAAGAATGAAATAACAAAACGGCAGAATTGCTTCCGAGAGAGGGATCACATCCATCATTGACTGATTCTGGCCAAATGCCTACTTTTAAAGTACACTCAAATAAAAAATCCCCTTTGATTCATGTGCCAGCCCACATGGATTTTTGCAATGGGGTTTGCCCAATGAATGGTATGTGTGAAATCAATAAATTTCCCTCAAAGTTTATTTACATAAAGTACATGCTTGGTTCATATAGAATACATAAAGTTCGCACAAACTTTTGATTAGATCATTCAATGGAACATATGCGTACGGGCAATAATTTATATTTCTTGATTTATTTTTTCCGTCCAAAATAAAACATCATGAAATAAACGAGGTTAGCAACACATTTATTGATGTTATTAGATAAGAAATCATGGAGGTCGTTAAATATACTACTGTAACTGCTTAGGGCCGTTTTCTTCACCTCCGCTAAACTCTTAAGCGGTGCTAAGCCATACGTTTAAACTAGGTTTAAGCACTAAGCGGGGGTGAAGAAATTGGCCCTTAGTCAATAATCGATTGAACTGTAAGTATTCTCATGATGCATTATGCGCATGCCATGATTCGATTTGTCGCGATTCTCCAAAACCACGGCGCGATATCTCAAGGCTACATATGATTAATGACGCAGGTCCCCGAGAATATCATCGGGATCATGAGCTCTGACTCGGGAAGATCAGCGGCATTTTCTGGAAGCAGAAGTAGTGTGTAGCTGTTGCGTTTTTGGCATCGAGATTTCGGGAATCGGGAAATGAATACGATGGCCTGTGAATTCTGTTGTGGTTGTCCGATTTATCCGCAAAACTTTTCTTGTTTCCGCTTGCTGTACCTGTGTCGATTATTTTATTATATTAGCATTAGCACTTCAGTATATAAGCAAAACATACATACGAATGAGGACAATAACCCAATTTTGGCTAACTAACGATGATATTATTTTTCCACTTCCTCAAAACACGGACAATCATGAAAATCTCACTGCTAGAAGCTGGAGGAACCTGTATTTGCGCAATCGAATAATCAAATGCTCGAACGAATAACACTAAATGAAAGAACACGCGTTTAGAGAACGTTTTTCGTTAAAGTTTCTTTTAACTCTCTTAAAACTCTCGGCGTTGAAACTTGTGGTCGACTCGGTGATCGACGCCATTTTTTTCACTCTGCAAACAATGCATAAAGATGGCACATACATTCGATACGTCGTGAAATATGATTTTCATGGATTTCGGAAATACAAAATATGAATGCTATCTTAGTAGGTATATGAATTCAATGGATTTCATGATTTTGGTGATTTGCCCAACGTATGCGTATCTGCACATACATTTAATGATAAAAATTTCTTGCTTGTAGGGATTACATCCACAGTTGCTTCAATCCGGGCATGCGCCTTAAGACCGAATCAAATCCACCATTGCCTTAATCCGGGCAAGCGCCCAACTTTAAAAACTCAAGCAATACACTTGTCGTAGACGAGTTACTAAAATCAATCAAGTCACATATGAGTTACTGCAACCAAATCAATCTGAATTGTTCTATTCGAGGAAGAGATCACATCTACCATTGGTTTATTCCCGGCAAGCGCCTACTTATAAAGAAGTAGTCACATCTGTAGCGACCCTAAACGCTATGCAATAATCATCATTTTTCTTCTATTTTTAAAGTATGTCATTTAAACGAACAAAAGGAAAGATTGGACAGGTTGGAACCTGTCCATTTATGTTTATCAAATAGCAACCGCTGTTGAAAATAAACAACGGATATTTAAGTATAAGCAAAACTTGGCGAATAAGCTGGCCTAGAAATAGTAGCTGACTCAATTATTAAATAATTGTTTATTTAGAGAGTACGAATGCTCTCGGAGCAGAATGTCACATGAGAGTAAATGTAGGTAGCATGCAACATTCTGCAACATTATTGAAAATGAGAGAAAAATTGTAAACAATAGCCAGTAGTTATAAATAACGTTTTTGTAAATAAAGAAGAGAGACGGATTTTGGACTTGGAGTTAGCAAGTCACATCCGAATTGTTCAAGTGTTTTATTTTTCAAATTGTGATGACTGTTTTCCAGAAAACTAACCGCTCGAGCCCGCGCACATCCGCCATTTGCCATAATCCGGATAGGGCCTACTTTTAAAGAAGGGGTCACAACGAATCAAACCCTCCATTGCCATGATCCGTGCAAGCGCTTATTTTTAAAGAAGGGATCACATCCACCCGTTACTCAATCCGGCCATGCGCCTTCTTTTAAAGAAGGAATCACATCCACCATTGTCATAATCCAGACAAGCGCCTACTTTTAAAGAAGGGATCACATCCTCCATTGCCTCAATCCGGGCAAGCGCCTTCTTTTAAAGATGGAATCCCATCCACCATTGTCATAATCCAGGCAAGCGCCTTCTTTTGAAGAAGGAATCGCATCCACCCTTAATTCGGGCAAGCGCCTACTTTTAAAGAAGAGATCATATCCTCCATTGCCATAATCCGGGCAGCATCTACTTTTAAAGAAGGGATCACATTCTTCATTGCCATAATACGGCCACACGCCTACTTTTACAGAAGGGATAACATCTACCATTGCTCTAATCCGGACATGCGCCAACTTTTGCATTGCATTGCAAATGCATTCTTTCCATGTCTTTTTAATATTATTATCGACGGGTCTTATATTTACTAAACCGGGGTGTTTGCCGCACCACTTAGTCACCATTCAGCGAACGCAAAGAAAAGCTATGCCAAATGTCCGTTATGCCGAAAGACCCTTACATTTAACGCTGGTCACAATTATGCCAAATGTCCGTTATGCCAAATAACCGTTATGCCAAATGACCTTATGCCAAATGACTTTATGCCAAATGGCCCGCTCCCGAGACAGACCCTTAGCAGAGCTAACGCATAGGTATGCTCCTGGGTTTTGCAGACGAATCGAGGTCATTGGAAACTATCGCAGAGGAATGGTGTATTATTTTGTCTTACTAAAGATTGAAATGGTATTTATAAGAATAGACATAACCATTCACTCTACCAATGCGAAGTAAATTATTACGGATTGAAATAAAATAAAAAGATATGTAGGATATGTGATTGGAGGTGTTGAGGAAAATGTTTACCTTGGAATGTTTGTGAAGTGGGACAATGATCCTTATAATGGTTTCATAGCACACTTGAAGAGTAAATCGCTATGTTCAAGAACATTATAAAGCCATAGTTATTACTTGGGATGTTTCCCACAAAGTTGAAAAACGTATTGCTGCTGCGAACATGGTATTCTAAGACTACTTACGTCTTACTTATTCGTTTACTGCCCATAGAGGCATAAATATTTATTTATTGTCGTCAATCATAATTGTAGACCTATTTACATTTGAATTCTTAACTATTCTAAATAACGTTAAATAATGTTGATACTGTTTAAACTTATTGTAAAGTGTCATTAACTTATAATACGAGAGAAGATCTGTTTCAGCTGTGTTTTGGACATCGATAAGTCAATAGTGTCACAATGTTTATTATAAGTGATCATCATTTGATTCATTGGGCCATATTTTGCATAGTTTGTTCGATGATAATTTACGGAGAATATTTGACGATGTTGTAAAGATCGTAATGGAACATAAAAATTAAGTTTTGGTAATAGCTCCGTTGCGAGTCAATTCTGTTTGAAACAATATTGTTTATAAAAGTTACTATTGCCAAATCTCGACGCACTTTCAGTGAATGAATATTGATGAGCTTACAACGAGCTACATATGGTGGCAATGGAAATTCGGTCCACCCTAACTTTCGTAGTGCATATAATAAAAATTGTTTTTGAACTGACTCAATTCTGTTGGCATGAATAGCTGAAAATGGGGACCAAACTATGCTGCAATATTCTAAGATTGGCCTTACATAAGCTGTATATAGTGTTTTTATTGTGTATGGGTCCTGAAAATTGTAACAGAATCGTTTTATAAAACCTAACATGTTGTTGGATTTGCTTACAATTAAGTTATAATGATCGATGAAAGTGAGTTTTGAATCCAATATTACTCCCAAATCTCTTACTCTATTGCTTCTTACTACGTTCTGATCATCAAAACTAATATTTGCACTGAGTATGTTTCTGTTTTCTGCTGAAGGTTATTGTTGCATTTTTTTATATTCAACTGTAGAAGACTTTTTTACACCCTGTATGGAATACCAATATTTCATCTTTGAATGTATCGATATCCTCGACAGTTTTGATTTTTAGGAAAAGTTTCATGTCATCTGCATAAATTAAGACATTCATTTTATGAAGCACAAGAGGGAGGTCATTTACAAATAAAATAAAAAGTAATGGACCTAAATGAGATCCTTGAGGAACTCCAGAAGAGGCTTGTATTGGGGTTGACTTTCCTTCGAGTCGATAACAAACACTGAAGAAGTTTCCAAGTAGGAAACGAAATACGTATCTGCTTGTTGATACATAAAAAAGTTAATAGTGGAAGTAAATGGAAGAATAATAGTCTTTACCCCTTGTAGCATTTCCTCTAAGACGCTCTAAAATAATTAATCATAATTAATCAATTTTCCTTTGTATCTTACAATTTGAACACGACTTGTTAGTTACGATTCAAGCCAATGAAGAAGTTTTGGTTGAATTCCCATCTTCTGCAGTTTGAACAAAAGCATGGGTAAATCAACGCGATCAAAAGCTTTGCTAAAATCTGTGTACAAGGCTTCTACATGGTGACCACTATCCATTGCATCCAAAGAATAATTAACGAATTCTGTTAGATTTGTGGCTGTCGAACGACCTTTAAAGAAACCGTGTTGCTTAGATGTGATTCGATTTTTAATTTGAACAAATATTTTTTCATTAACAATTGCTTCGAACAATTTCGGTATGCAAGATATAAGATCAATACCACGATAGTTACGAACATTAGATTTTATACCAGATTTAAAAATTGGAACTAAAAATGATTTTTTCCACATTAACGGAAAACATCCTGATTCCAGTGACATGTTGAAAATCCAGAATAATGGAGCAGTAAGTTCAATTGCTAGAGTCTTAATAAACACTGGAGGTATTCCATCGGGTCCGGAGCTCTTAGACCCATCTAGATGTTTCAGGGCATCACAAATTTCGTGTACATTCAGATGGTTGACGCAAACGTCATTTGAAAACTCAGGATAAAAATCGAAAAAGTCGCGATCTCGATCATCTTCTGAGTGGGTAGTGTGTACTTCTTTAAAGAAATCGGCAAACAAATTACATATTTCCTCAGGACCATTACCTGTTCTACCATCTAAATAAAGTTTCGATGGAAAATTGGCTGATTTTAATTTAGTGTTCACATAGCTGAAAAAATGTTTTGGACTAGTCTTGATTTCACGTTCAGTTTTTAAATTATATTCATTGTATCCGATATTTATAGCACAGTTCAGTTGATCACAAATATTAAGATACTCCTCTAAATAATGTTGAAGATTTTCCTTCTTGTAGTTTTTATGTGCTTTCTGCTTGCGATTTTTAAGATTTCTAATATCTCTTGTAAACCAAATTGGATTTTTCGATACAGCATGACTCCTCCGTCTTTTAACCGGCACCTCTTCCATTATTATATTGTGCAATGTGTTATAAAACTTTTCTGTCGCTTTATCAACATTTTGTTCGTTCCTTATAGCAGGTTGCCAATCTATATTCTTCAGTTTATGCTTTATATTTCCGTAGTTGGCTGATTGATAATCGAAGATTTCTTCAAACTCACATTCGATTGGTATATCATTAACGTGTACAAACAAAGAGAATTCAATTGCTGTGTGGAATACTTCATTTCGCCAAAGAGGAGCTAGTGATTCATTTACACAAAAATCTTCATAACAGTTAGTCAGCAGTAGATCTAGATAACACTTTTGGATATTCTTCACATGATTGATTTGATTTAATCCCAAGTTAGCAATTTTATCGAATACAAAATGCAATAGCTCATTTTCTCCTATGACTGGAAGTAAAATGCTCTCATTGTCACAGTCCGGTATGAAATCTACATTTTTTTGGTTAAAATCACCATATATGTGCACTTTTACTTCAGGAGGCAAGCCAGATAAAACATTCTCGGCGATACCAAAAAATTTATCATAAATATCTCTGCGAGCATTATTTGGAGGAATATAAACTGAAGCAAAAACATGAGTTTCACATGAAATTTGTACCTTGGCCCACACTTGTTCAAAATCATTGAATTTATCCGTTTTAATTATTTCTGAATTGAAAATTGTGGATACTGCAACCAAAACACCTCCTCCTGATTTTTTCAAGACCGTTCGTAGTCTCTGTCATCTCTGTAAACGTTGTAACTATTACAAAAAACTTCTTCATTTTTAACACTATCGTACCAACTTGTTTCAGTCGCTAAAATCACGTTGAAAGATGTACTTAAAACATTATTTTGGATTTCAGTCATTTTAGCAGTGCTTCTCATCCTATTAAAATTTTGACAATTTACCGATATCTCCTTTTTGTTTTTTTTTTCTTCCTAAACAATGGAGGGGGAATCTGCTCAACAGACATCCTGGGTTGACCAGGAAGTGCTGGGTTAGGGGTCACCTCCAATGAGGGAGGCAGGGCTGCATCCCCGACCAGCTAAACCGTTTCCATTGCCGCCAAGCCCATCGTCCCTTCGGTACAACCAGAAAGTAATGCTTCAAAGGGGGGCCAGTGTATAACGCACCCTCGAGGTTAGCTGCGTGTCCAGCATCGAACATCGTGACTCGCTTTTTTAGAAGAACACCATGGTATCGTGCCAGCGCATTGCCGGCTTTCCAGGTGGCCTTACCACGCCCTATGTCCTCGGAAGGTGGGCAGGGTCGACTTCGCGCCTGCTTCCCTCTGCACGACTGGTATCAAGAATGATGATGCCGCGTGCACCCCAAATTGACCTTTCTGCGATAGGGCCTATTCGCCAGCACACAGAGGGACTTGCCGACGCGAGGCCTACGCCTGCCCCAGCCTTGACGAGGACCCCTTTCCGTCCTCGGGCTCGGAACCCGCCCGGTTGACTGACGCCGCGAAAGCGACGATACCATGTTGTTCTTCGCGCGGTTACTTGTTCGATAAAAGGATCGAGTTCGACCACAGAGCATGACCACCGGTATGACCCATGGAGCCGACTCCGATCCCTTGGACCACCTCTTATTTGCGCCTGAACTAGCCATCCTTGAGTCCACGCGCCACCTTCTGTGTAGCTCCGAGACGATTTGGGCGATAGCCGATAAAACGGCGTTCCAGCCAACTTCATCTTTACACATCCTCCGAACTAGGTTGTCCGGGTAGTGTCCAGACCACATGTGGCAAGCATGTGGTCACGCATTGCGCGAAAACGTGAGCACACGAACAACACGTGTTCCGCCGTTTCCTCTAAACCTGCGCACACCAAACACTCGGGCGAAGCCGAGCAAGCCAGCTGCTTTACCTGCACTTTGATTTTGCAGCACGCTTAAACGCCGGGCACATCGAGCCCCCCATGGGGTGCTTGCTGTTCACAGCTTTGCTGAAACAAATCAAACAATTGGGAGGGTTCGTGCAGCATTGTGCCTTATGTCCCTCCAATCCGCAGCGTCGGCAGAGATTGCTTCTGTCAGGGCCTTTGCAGTCCCATTGCTTGTGCCCCGGTTCCAGGCACTAGAAGCAAACTTCGGGTTGCTCGTATATGCGCACAGGGCATACCGACCATCCCACCTTGACGCTCCCTAACTTGACTACCTTGGAGGCGTCCGCTGCAGATAGCCGAACCAATGCTACCTGCGTCCCTGCCGGACCTTTCCGTAGCCGAACGGCTGCGGTGGGCGTCTCCACTTCACACTGTCGCCGCAGTGCCGTGACGAGCTCTTCGACTTCAGTGATCTCGTCCAGGTCTTTAACCCTTAGATTCACCTCCGTCGTGAGTGCCCTCACCTTGACCGTCTCGCCTAGGACCTCCTCCGCCAACTTCTTGTAGGCGGCGCCCTTTTGCGAGACGCCCCGCTTCAGCTCGAGTATCATCTCGCCCATCCGGGTACGTCTTATTCGACGTACGTCGGCGTCGAGTTCGCCGAGCTTGACGTCACTCCTCATCGCCTTCAAAACATCCGAGTACTTAGCCTCGTCCGCCGTGATGACTAGGGCATCGCCCCTGGAGCGATTGGCGCCTACCCTAGACTTCTTGCTACCCTCATGACTAGGGCATCGCCCCTGGAGCGATTGGCGCCTACCCTAGACTTCTTGCTACCCTCATTCGCCTGGGCCTTCTTTTCGGCCCTTGACGTCTTCGGTTTCCTCTTGTTCTTGACCAGGGTCCAGGAGGCGTCATTCCCCTCTATTTCCCTGGTCTGGTGCGGCTGAGAACTTTCAGCCTGCCGTAACCCCTTACCGTCTTGCCTGAGTGGACGGACCTTTCCAGGTCCTTCCTCCCCCGGTTTTGGAGGTACCTGACCGGGGTTCAGCTTCCCAGCCCCACTACCCTTGTTCGGGGTAGTAACCCTCGACCTTGCCCGAGTCCGCGAATCCTTGGGCCTCAGTCTGGGTAGACCTCGACTCCACCGATTTCACGGGTTTACACTTGGCCGTCCCGACCGCCCTCTCCAGCTTGGCGTCCAGCATCGACTTTCGAAGTTTCTGCAAGCTCCTTTTGAGGTCCTTGCTGATATTATGCTTCGATGACGCAAAGTCGATGATGGCGTCCAGCTGTTCCGTCGCCACCTCGAAGGCCGAAAGCCCATCGCGTTTGCGGTTCATCGCCTTCACAAGCCATGGGCCGTCAATAACCCCTTCCGGCGTTTTTATAGCCGAGAGGAAGGTTGAGTGACCCACGCTGGCGCTGCGCACTGAGCTGCCGACTATTGCCTCTGGCCTCCTAGGCGGAGACCTGAACAACCCACCTCTTGCGAAGGGGTTGTCGCCTACATTACTACCACTAATTGAAGAATTGACTTGGTTTTCCATTTTGGTCCCACGAGTTGCTCGGGAAAAGAGGTCCACCACGCCAGAGCCCAGCATAACGCGGTAAGGGACAATTACTGTGGAGGGTGCCTAGGTACCCCACAGGCTCCGTTAAAGGCCTAGCTTATTATTTCACCCCCTGGCCATGCATCCCCTCGGCACGGGTCGCTTGACGCCTTGGGATTAGGGGTTAGGGACGATGGTCCCGGTCTAACTCGCAGTGGCCATGGGGAGGGGTCGTCAAGCCCTTGGATAAAGTCCCTGCTGCCCCCACCGATATCTCCTGAGATTGTACGACAATTCCCCGAATAACAATTCCCCGAATGCAATTTCCCCGAATGCAATTTCCCCGAATAACAATTCCCCGAATGTAACATTTCCCCGAATGTAACATTTCCCCGAACGTAACAATTCCCCGAATGTAACATTTCCCCGAATGCATCTCCCTTCTTTTTGAGTGAGGCACAAGGCGATGGGTATTAAGTAAGCCATGCGAGCAAAGTCGTATGATTGCCGATCCGGAAGTTGCGAGTTCGATTCTCGGTGTGGCCTAAGATGCTTAAGGGTGAGAAGCATTTTCGGCTCCTTGTGCACAGTGTATCCATTGTACTTGCTACTGGCAGGTACCGGAAAGCTTGCGATAACTGTGGGAATGTCTTCTTGAAATGAACGCGTTTGATCGGTATAAGATGACAGTAGGAGATAATTCCTTCTTCAGATGATAGCATCGCCCGGTATTAGGGGAAAGAAAGTGATAATGTCTTCCTCAAATGAACACATTTGCCCGGTATAAGGCAAAAAGGATAGATAGTCCCTTCTTTAAATGAACTCGTTTGTCTGGAATAAAGTGAAAAAATGAAACAACGCCTTCTTTAAATGATCGCGTCTGTCCGGTGTAATGAGAATGGAGGAGATAATGCCCTCTTTAAATTAAGGTCTCTCGAGACAGAAATTCTGTCCGCAATATAGCAAAAAGAGGAGATAATTCGTTTACTAAGCAAGTACCACGCTTGCATAATACATGATTGATATGAAGCAATTATATGTTTCAAAACTGCTGTTATATTACACCACACTTATCTAAGAAAATGCTTATTTGTTTAATTTAACATTCTAAAAAAACGGCATTCTTTCAAAGGTCATTCTGAAAAAGGTAGAATCCATCAAAAGTCACACCGCGAAAGTTACAGACCGCCTAGCGCCATGTTGAGAAAATGAATTCGGCAAAATGTTTTTCGGTGAAATATAATACATTTAATACATATTGCGCAATAAGGGATCTTATATATATATATATATATATATATTTTTCTTATTATGGCCAAATTCGCCTGCATCAAAATAAGAGATCAGATTAGTCCTTATTCTCATTCTCAATTCATTCATCTTTGCATTATTTCTAGCTAACGCCTATTTTTGAAGGAACACAAACTGCCTTCTTTTAAAGAATGCATCACATCCCCCATTATCCCCCATATTCAGGACAGATACAGGTTATAAAAGAACGAATAATAACATTCATTATCTGGTGAAACACCCACTGAAGAAGGGACACATTTACCATTGCATTGTTCCGAGCAGATGCATTCTTTTTAAAGAAGGAATCACATTCACCATTGCCTCTTTCCGGGCAAACGCATTGTTTTTGTTTACAAGGATTCACATCCACCATTGCCTTATATATTTGAAGAAGGTATATGCAGGACAAGAGTATGATTCCGAAGATAGTAAAAATATTTACCAAAAGGCTTTCGATCGGAATTGCAGTTTGATACTATTTTAGGAAAAAAAACTACCTTAGAGAACACTGTACCCTGATATCTTTATAATTCAACACCACATCTTGGAGGATCAAGAACTACAAATACTACCAAAGGCTATTCAGCAGCTATAAAGCTTTCCAATAAGACACTCTTGAATGTATCTTTAAACACTGCTTTTTCGGCCGCATACAGTCGATTGCGAAGATGTGTTTGCAGGTATTTTATTTTCGGGGAAATGTTCCATTCGGGGAAATGTTACATTCGGGGAATTGTTACATTCGGGGAAATTGCATTCGGGGAATTGTTACATTCGGGGAAATTACATTCGGGGAAATTGCATTCGGGGAATTGGTTTTCGGGGAATTGTCGTACAATCATCTCCTGAATATTGCTATTTGTAGCACTGTTTTCATTTATTACATTATTAGTGTGATTTTCGCCATCGTCATTAATAATAATAATACAATCACATATAAAATTAGTCCTATCTGCTTCCTATCCCCTACAGTTGTGGAATGAATCAAATATGAGATTGTCGAGCTGCTACACGCAGCAGCTTAGCTTCCGTAACATACATATAGGAATGAAAGTCACTCTCAATAAAACTTCTCAAGTAACTAAAAGTTCCTTCAAGAGTACGTTTTTCGCTTAAGCAGCTCAGTGAAGCTGAGTTAATTCAGTAGCCATTTTCAGACATGAAGCATGGAAATTATGAGAAGCTTTTGTGGCTTTTGTGACAGTACAGAAACTATGAGACAGTGTATCAAGAGGAAATTATTATGAATCCTATGAAATATGGCAGACTGACAATGAGCTGGCTATCTAGTACTAATGTAAGAAACAATAAAAAAAGCAAATACAACATTGAGCAGAGAACGGAATAAATGCTAGAAATAAATAATTAAATTCTTGATTTCGTGTGTGTTACTTCTAGGTGAAGTTAAACGATTTACAATGATATGGAAATGCTAATCTTCCAAACTTGGACGTACATGTTCATGATAGAATTAGAGGCGAAAGTATAGAATTGATAGTTCCGTTAGGATACGGCAGGCATGAAGAATGTTTTTTTAGAAGTCGATTTGAAAGCGAGCGGAGGGCCTAACGGAACTATCAATTCTATACTTTCGCCTCTAATTCTATCATGAACATGTACGTCCAAGTTTGGAAGATGATATTAGCATTTCCATATCATAATAAATGGAAAAAATGTGATTCACGCAAAAATAAGAAATAGATTACCCGAAAAATACTTCTAAAACGCTTAAAACACAGAAACAAATGATTTTTCAACATTTTTGATCCGTTCAAAAAGTGGGTTTTTATAAAGAAATGTTACACAAGTGCATATTTTCAATTTTGAGGGTTAATTATCGTGATTTATCCATTGCTGAGTTATCAATTGACTTTTTATACCGAATATTGGAGAAAAAACTATTGTTAAAAACACTTTTTTCAAAAAATCGCAGATGAAATATTTTGAAACACTCATTTATATTGACCATACCAAACTTTCTGCGAAAGAAAATCATTTTTTACACCCTTTTGTAACCGTGGCATTGACGATCCTGTCAGGTTATTATTTTTTTTTATTTTACGACAGCAAAACAAAACTTAGATCCTGACGAAAAGAAAAATACAAACTGAGCCGAAAGTGTAAACTGTGTTATTATAAGCTTAGCTAAGCTTAGCTTAGACTGACTGTACATATCAATGGTTGCTACTCCGTGATTGATCAGAACTGGTGCAAATTGCACTACGATCCAAGTGAATAGTGGTTGGGATTTACCAACTATTCTCGAAGTGCACGTTTCAGCAGCTCGCAAATGTTGATCAATAACGGCGCCGGCCAAGTCCTTACAGTCAGTTGGGAAAGGGAGGAATGTGAGTGTGGTAATTGTTGCTACTAGAGACCGAGAATACCTCTGCATCTCCACATTTACCACGGGAAGGAAGTAGTGTTAGTTGGGTGGGGTAATCAGTAACATAGATCGGGATTCACAATGGAAAGTGATGTGACCTATGAAACTTCTACACAGCAGTATTAGCATTTCCTTAATTTGTACAATTGTTCATTCTTCGCGAGAATAAACAATCAATCGCTCAAAGTGAGCGATTGTTCATTTGAATTTCGGATTAGGCGCCCGCGTTATCATTTAACTCACGTAAGACAAGTAAAAAGAAACGGGATTAAAATTGAAAATAATTGATAGTAATCGGAAAGCTAATGTTATTCAGCAACCCTTATTTTATCTCTATTTGACGTTAAGAAAGAATGTAAGTTTACGTTCATTTTACATGTCGTTTATTTTGCATTACTTTCGCGCGCGTATGTGTGTCACTGACCAGTATACCGTAATCAGGATCTCACTGGTATTAATCCTGATGTGCCGGTTGGCACTCGTGTTGGGCTTGTGCGCTTTGAGCGGCACACGGTCGCTTCCCAGTTAACATAAAAAGCTCATGGTGCAATACAAGATGTTAAATTGGAGACGATATACATACATGTTGTGTGGAAAAGTATCTCTATCGCCTGCACTTCAGCATCCTACGCGACACCATATACGTTCATGTGTTGACCGGGTTTGATAGGGCCTGCTTATGGACACATGCAGCTTTTTGTAGAGGTTTAACAGAGCCCACTGTCAAACCCCACCACATCCTAGGCAGGCCCCCTAACTCGCAGTGGCCATGGGGAGAGGTCGTCAAGCCCTTGGACATAGTCCCTGCTGCCCCTATGTAAACTGTGTTATTATAAGTGTGAAAAAGTTTTGGTAAGTTTCTAAAGGACCGCGTTCAAAGCGAGTTGAAGGGATTGCGCTCAAAACGGGTCGAAAGCCGGTTGTTTTGGATCGCGCTGGTAGCGGGTCGGAAGAACCGCGCTGAAAGCGAGTTGAAAGGACCGCGCAGAAAGCGATTCGAAGGATCTTGCTGAAAGACACGACCTTATTTACTTACTTATGGATCCTGTACACCTCCGGTGGTGCAAAGCGCCGACTTGAAAGATCTTCATCCTGAGCGTTTTCCAGCTATCGCTTTAACCTGTTGCCAGATTAGATTTCGGTCGACTGAGGCTTCGTCGCCATGAGCCTCTGGGTTTGCCTCTGCTGCGATGTCCCGCTGGGTTCCAGTCTAATGCTTGTTTACAGATTTCGTTTCCGCCCCTACGTAGAGTGTGGCCGACCCAGCCCCACTTCCGATCCCGAATTTCTGTTGCTATCGACCTCTGGTGACAACGACGATGGAGCTCGTTGTTTGAGATCCAGTTGTGAGGCCACCAGGCCCGAATTATATACCGCAAGCATCTGTTAATGAACACCTGCAGCCGTTGAGTGTTCTTCACTGATACACACCATGTTTCGATACCGTATAAAAGCACAGATTTCACGTTAGAGTTGAAAATTCGTATTTTGGTGCGTTCACTTATCTGCATGTTTTCCCAGATATTTCTTAAACTTGCAAAGGCAGCCCTTGCTTTCTTGATCCGTGCGCCTATGTCGATCTTGGTACCGTCGTCTGACGTCATTTAGCTACCAAGATATTGGAAGCTTTCAACATTCTTCACTGGTTGCCCAGCTACTGTAGAACTGGAAGGAGTCACCGTGTTTGGCTTTGTTGACGTTGATGACTAAACCTGCCGAGGAGGAGCGCTCGGCAAGGTCGTTGAGCTTACTCTACATATCAGAGCGCTGTTGAGGGAAAAGTGCAACGTCATCAGCCAATTCGAAGTCGTTTAGGTGCTCCATGGTTATAGGCTGCCATAACATCTCGCGGTTCGGTTCACGGTCAATCGCACCCACCAGAATCTCGTCGATTACGATGAGGAACAGTAACGGTGATAGAATACATCCTTGCCTCGCACCAGCTACGATCCGGATAGGGTCGGATAAGACCCCATTGTACAGCACTCTACACGAAAAGGCCTCGTACTGTGCCTCGATAAGGCCGATGATTTTCTCAGGAACCCCCTTGCGTTTCAGGGCGCCCCACATATTCTCGTGATTGAGCATTTCGTAGTCAATGAATACCAAGTAAAGTGACTCTTGGAATTCGTTGAGCTGCTCCCGAATGATGCGGAGCGTTACAATATGGTCCACACAGGATCTTCCGGCACGGAATCCGGCCTGCTGCAGCCAGAGAGTCGCATCGATCTTCTCCTGAATCCGGGCTAGGATGACTTTGCATAGAACTTTGAGAGCGGTACACAGCAACATAATGCCTCGCCAGTTATCGCATACAGTCAGGTCACCCTTTTTGGGCACCTTCACTAAGATACCTTGCATCCAGTCAACCGGGAAAGTTGCGGTGTTCCAGATATTACGGAATAAACGATGCAGTAGTTGAGCGGATGTCATGGGGTCAGCTTTGAGCATCTCGGCTGATATGCGATCGACCCCTGGGGCTTTATTCGATTTCATGCTTTGGATGGCTGTTTGAATATCTAGCAGTGATGGAACTTCGGTATTGACGCATGTTATACGTCGGATCCTAGGCAGATCATGCCGAGGTGGTGATGGCCTGGCTGGCACTTGAAAAAGTTGTTCGAAGTGCTCGAACCAGCGTTTCAGCTGTCAGTTGGGTCGGTCAATAACTGACCATTCGCGTTTTTCACAGGCATCGTTGCATTTATCTTCGTCCCGCTTAAGCGACGTGAGATATCGTAGAGGAGGCGAATGTCCCCGGTTGCAGCGGCTCTTTCTCCTTCGTCGGCCAGAGAGTCGCCCACGCTCGGTTGTCCCGTCGACATGAGCGTTTTTCTTCCTTCTCAAGAGCCGAGTTTCGTTGACGGGCTAAGACTTTGGCTCCTCTGCTTTTTGATCGCTCTATCTCGGCTTTGGCTTCTTTTCGCTACTTCATCTTTCTCCAGGTCTCATAGGTGATCACCATGGTTTTCTCTGGGTACGCAGTTCACCCAGATTGTTCTCGCTGGTAAAGATGAAGGCATTCTTGATGGCGGTCCATTGGTCTTGCACGCTGCCACCTTCCGGAATATTTGCAGCACACGTCTCCAGTTCATCAACGAATGACCGTTTCACCGTGGCATCTTCCAGTCGGCGCATGTTGAACCGTCGTCCAACTCTCTCCTCCTACCGACAAATCCCCGCAATGCACAGGCGTATTTTGCCGATGAGGAGGTGATGATCAGACGTGATATCGGCACTACGTTTATTCCGTACATCAAGAAGGCTCCGTTTCCATTTTCGGCTGATACAAATGTGGTCGATTTTTAAAGTCGTCACGGGAGACCCAAGTGACCTTGTTAGCCGGTCGATGAGGGAAGAGGGGGATCGATCACCATGTCATTATTACCACAACATTCTTCAAACAGCTCTCCGTTTTCCCTCATTTCTTCAAGACCATGGCGTCCCATAATGCGCTCATGGTTCGAGTTGTCGGATCCGATCTTCGCATTGAAGTCACCAAACAGATCATGATATCACCCTTCGGAAAATTGACTAACTGTTTGGCCAAAATAACTCCGGGCAATTACTTGAAGGTTGCGCGATACATCCGGACGTTATTGTTGTGAGGCAGCATACTGTTGCCACCGAAAGTAAGGCCGTCGCCTCCACAGCAAACGCCTTTGCCGGTCCTCGTATTCGCCGTCGTTGTCACCGCTGTAGTCATGCTGCCAGTAGTGTTGATCTTGGCTTGTATGGAAACTGCATCCTTCGAAAATTCCGTCATATCATTATCCAGCCGTTGTTAGTAACCTCTAGCAGCGAAGTCTTCTATTGGTGCTCAAAGTTGAGGATTCTTGATAAAGAGTTTGAATTTTTCTTGAACCGATAAAAAAGACGTATGAATAAATTTTTGCGACCGTTTATTTCGCCTCTTGAAAAATCCGATCAAATATTTGTCCGAAAAAATGACGGACGTAAATTTTTTGCGTCCACTTTGAAGCGCAACCTACTTCGATCTCGGTTAATTCCTTTAGAACGGAGCTGGGAGGGAGATCCAGATACTACACAAGAAATAACAATAAAATTAAACGTCATGACGCAAGAAAATTATCGACGAGCAAAATATAGCAAAGCAAGCGTCACACGGACTGACCAATTTTTGTTTTGCGTGTCATCGATGTTTTCGTTGATTTCATTCAAGCCGGTGCGTGACTTTCTCAAGTTTCATATAACGTTCCGAGTGCGGGAATTCGAAATATGAAGTGTCTCGTGAAACTCTCTTTCCCGGAGTATTGAATTAAGAAAATAGAGTTAATAAACTATAGAGGACGATTGTCGCTGCAGTTCCGTTTGTTATCGTTCCCAAACATGTTTGGTACCTATCTGTCAAAACGTACTGATTTTTCCTTCGTTGACATTCAGTGCCCTATCCTCGCCAGCAAAAGATGTTTCGCCGATGACGACAGCGACAATCTTCCTCTATAGTTTATTACCTCTATTATTAAGAAGTGTCCGGAACATAGTCGTTTTTCGCTTCCCTATGGAGGGAATCACAAAATGCGGCGGATTTAATTCAGTATAAATAAAATACGAATCTCTTGTCAGCATCTATCTCGACCAACTCAACAACCAAAACTCATTCAAAGTCATTTATATAAAATATAATAATTTTGTCGATATTTTTTCACACTAATTTATTTCTAATAATGATATAAATTTCAATGTATCGTTATATAATTTTTGGAAAGTATGATATCAATCCAATGATATATTTTGGCAAATAATGTCATAAATGATCACCACTACACCTTTATCCCTTTTTGTTCATCGAATCATCGGTATTTTGGCGTTTGTTTATCACCGTTAACTTGCTTATATTTTTAGATAAACATTTATTGAAAGAAATGACATTAGCTTTTTGATTATAAAGGGATAGCCTTGTCGTCATGAAGAATCATTTCACAAGGACATTGCCGGTAATTGATGTTTTGGGGTAAGGAAAATAATTCCCCAACATATTGATTATATTTGAATGAAAATTATATGGGATAGAATGTTAATGCAATTTAGCTATTACCAATCAAAACTACATTGTGGTCTAATGATTAAGATCTCTGAGCAAAGGTTCTACAGTATTCTTTCTTCCAGGTTCGATAAACGATTGAGCAAAAAATAAGTAAATAAAAATCTGCATAAAAGATAACTCTCGATGTTCCTCTGAAGAACCCTTAAATCAAAAATTCTGACATATCGATAAAGTGTAACAATGAAAAATCATATCGTTTTAACCGATTTAACGGTATCGATATTTTGGAAAAGATCCTTTGTAATTTTTGAGAAATTTAAAATTCTTTATGAAACGACATCTATCGCTATCGATGGTTCATAAGGAAACTTTTAAAATTGGATATGAATAATTTTGAAGAAACTTAAAGAAATGGTTGGCAAGGATTGATTATTCATGATGGCAAATGTGTTTTTGTTTTCTTTTGCATTTCGAAGTAGCTTGTTTCATAACGGGTTGGAAAAGACAGAAGTTGCAAAGCGAAATCTCTCTTCCATTCTTTCACCATATATGCCAGATTCGGACGACGAACACTTTACAGATTTTTTCAAATCGTCAAAATCCGACTATTCACGATTAAAATAACGAATTTTTTTTTACTGTAGCTGCGGATTGGGTTGACTTTGAAGAACGGAAGAACAGTTCGATTGTATTAGGCATTTTTTTTGTTCAACAACCGTCGTTTCAAATATAGATTGATAATGTTCAATATAATTTTCTGCTTTTTATAGTTTTCAAGCAAATTATCAGTATCGATACTCCCCATTTATTAAACATTTTCAGCTAGGTCTGCGGTGACGTTTCATGACAACTAAAGTTAGGTCTGCACTGACATTCATATTTTTTGAATCTGAATCTCCCTCCCAGGAACGGAGTTGAACTTAATCTAAAATTAAAAAAAAACACCTTAATAAAGAATTAAAAATAACATCCTTTCGAAATGGGATTTCAAAATAATATTTTTCTGTTTTATAATATGTAAGGTAAGGTTTGTATCTTCACAAACATTTTAGCAAATGTTCTTTTGAAGAACTTTGTCTAAGACGTAGTCTAGATACTTTTGGAGATTTGTGGCGTTTTGAGCCGAGAGACACTTCTTTTCTGCGGATTCAGCTCCAATGTCTTTTCAACGGAGAAACTCTTTGTAAGTCTATGTTTAGATGTAATAGATCATCTTCAAATAAGTTTTGGATTTATAATTGTTCTAATGACCTTTGCAAATCAATGGCCAGGAAGATGGCGTGTTAAATATTTTGGACGAGAACATTTACCTCAGGCTCTAGAAGCATTTTCGAAATACTTGCGACATGATAGTGCTTACCTTTTCAAGTTCATATAAAGTTGATAAAAGAAAAAAACTGATTCAATTCCATGAATTTCGTTTTCTATCCAAGTACCAATTATCAAAGAAGCTAAAAATGTATTTCCTTCCCATCTATTCCACAGAGAATTTCGTCTGGTGCTGCGAGAAGACCCCTCCTCAGTGTTCGCCCGAGACGTCCAAATAGACGACACCGAGGGTCCGGTCGATTTCGACCTATCACGGGTTTACACCGGAATTGTGGAAGGTATGTTCCGTAACCCCTTTTAAAGAGCACTTCCATTTTATATCACTTTATTTTATTCCGAAAAAGTTCCAACCCACAACACCGGTAGCAAATTTACAAGGACAGTTTGATCAACTTCTCCGCACTGATGACTCGAAAGACACAACCAAGCATGAAATTAAATTAGTTTTCACCTGGTAGCCGTGAATCATTCAGTTTTCTCTGTTTTAGAGGTTTCCACCGGAAGTTTGCATGTTCTTCCCTGTGGAATAATTTCTGCGTTTACTCCATTTTTGTCCACCTATAGAACGAAACGTTGTAATCATTTAAAAATAAATAAACATAAAACTCGATTTAAAGTTACATAATATGTCAAGAACTTGAGTTTTTAGATTTGTTCAATGGAAATATCGAAGAAACGAATATCGACACGACAAGAATCTCAAACATCGACAAGAAGCTCAAAAGTATTTTCGGAAACCTAAGGACTTATTGCAAATCCTTTTGACATTTACAATAAATTTTTCAAACCGACTATACAAAAGAATCGAAAACGTTGAATAAATTCCAATGCACCACTACTAGGGGGATCGTCCACCGTGTTCTTCTGGAAGGAACACGCGTAGTGAAACTTCTTCGAGTGCAATTACTAATTGCAGTAACGTCTGTCCGTCCACTTGCCCGTCCGTCATCAGCCGGATTGTTCCGAGGGAAATTGGCCGCTACCCGTTCGTGCATCACGTCCGCCGCGCGCAGATCTCGCAGTTAACATTAAACTTCTGAGTGGAGCAGATGTTCGGGAGCTGCAGCACCGACTTCCACGTCCACCGCGGACCGCTGAGTGGCCCAAAGAAAGAAACTTGTTGAAAAGCCATTTATTTTTCATTATGAATAAAATTACTTCCTCCCACCGTTTTTCCACGTTCGGACGCGTGTGAGTAGCAGCCTTGCCGACTACGACGACAACGACGATGATGGGACTACCCCCGGGAGCCACTTGTTTCCATATATTCGTTCCTAGTGGGCCCTCTACTTCCGAAGGATAAGGATAAGGACTGGTGGGTTGCGCGGAAAGGGCCGTAAAAACTGGAATAGTTTTGTTTTCGTGCGCTATTTCATTCCTCTCGGCTTACTCTTGCTTCACTGCAATCAAAAGTGGATCCACTTTTGATTTTCAACATAAACTGGTGGGGGTAGACTGCTTGGTGATGAATTCCGCTGCAACTGCTCGTCTTTCACTGACTGCTGTAAGAGCCTGCAGGCCCTTGAAAAGACAAAACGAGTGGTTTTTGCGCTGTGCATCTATACATATCATGTGATGGAAGTGGTTGGGTTGTACCGTTGGATGTACTTTGTGCCAAGCCATACTTTTGGGAAATCGAAACGGGAAAACCAGAATGAGGATTAGAGAAGGGATAATGGTTGAAGGCGGAATAAGTGGAACTTGTTCTCGTTGAGCCGAAGCGAGTTCCCGAGAAAACCATGGTTATTCATAGAACATGAAGTTACAGTTGACTTGATAGAATTTGTTTTCTGTCATCTTAAATTAGGAATTTCTAGAAACATCCATTCAAATTTTAGCGGAAACGTTTGGTTGTCCGCTGATGGCAATGGTTGGACTATCGAAACAGTAGTTTAGTAGGTTTTGTAATTTTTGTTTTTCAAATAGAGTATTATAACCGCTCAAGCTGATTTTCAGCTAGCCCAATTGAAATTGCTAGTCATTGTCCGGAATAACATTTCATAATGGAAATATATATTTTCAGTCAAGTTTATATGACAACGTCAGCGTTACAGCATTTGTTATTATTTCCGATAGTCTGAAAATCAACGATTTTTCAGGGCAAATTCGGAGGAAATTGCTCGGGAAATTTTCAATTTATTTCGAAAGAAAAGCGCGAAAGATTTTATGGAGAAATTCTCAATTGACCCTCCATAAAAACTTCTGGAAGAATCTCCTGAGAAATTTCTGGAAAAAAATTCGAAGGAAGGGAGGAGGTCGGTGAGAAAAACGATATGCGAATTTCGGAAGAAATTCAGAAGGAATTTCGGTGGAGCTCCAGAGTAATTTTTGTAGAATTTTCGAAATAATTTATCAAAAAATCTCGAGCAAAGATCCTGGAGAAACTTATGAAAAAAATCATGGAGTAACTTGTGGAGAAATTCCTGGAGTAATTTGTGGAAGAATTCCCGGTGGGGTTACGGCAACTCATATATGACCGGGAGGAACTTCCGAAGGAGGAATCTCCAAAGGAATTCCTGAAAAAGTTACCAGAGGAATTCCTGGAGGAACTACTGGAAGAATTCCTGGAGAAACTCCCGAAGGAATTCCTTGAGGGACTTCTGGAAGAATTCCTGGAGGAACTACCGGAAGAATTCCTAGTGGAACTTCCAGAAGAATTCCTGGAGGAACTTCCACAAGAGTTCCTGAAGGAACTTCCAGAAAAATTCCTAGAGGAAATTCCAGACGAAATCCTGGAGGAACTTCCATAGGAATTCTTGGAAGAATTTCCTGAAAGAACTTCCGGAGGAATTCCTGGAAGAACTTCCGGAGGAATTCCTGGAAGAACTTCCGGAGGAATTCCTGGAGGAACTTCCGGAAGAATTCCTGGAGGAACTTCCGGAGGAATTCCTGGAGGAACTTCCGGAGGAATTCCTGGAGGAACTTCCGGAGGAACTTCCGGAGGAATTTCCGGAGGAACTTCCGGAGGAATTTCCGGAGGAATTTCCGGAGGAACTTCCGGAGGAATTTCCGGAGGAATTTCCGGAGGAACTTCCGGAGGAATTTCCGGAGGAATTTCCGGAGGAACTTCCGGAGGAATTTCCGGAGGAACTTCCGGAGGAATTTCCGGAGGAACTTCCGGAGGAATTTCCGGAGGAACTTCCGGAAAAACTTCCGGAGCAATTTCCGGAGGAACTTCCGGAGGAATTTCCGGAGGAACTTCCGGAGGAATTTCCGGAGGAACTTCCGGAGGAATTTCCGGAGGAACTTCCGGAGGAATTTCCGGAGGAACTTCCGGAGGAACTTCCGGAGGAACTTCCGGAGGAATTTCCGGAGGAACTTCCGGAGGAATTTCCGGAGGAACTTCCGGAGGAATTTCCGGAGGAACTTCCGGAGGAATTTCCGGAGGAACTTCCGGAGGAATTTCCGGAGGAACTTCCGGAGGAATTTCCGGAGGAACTTCCGGAGGAATTTCCGGAGGAACTTCCGGAGGAACTTCCGGAGGAATTTCCGGAGGAACTTCCGGAGGAATTTCCGGAGGAACTTCCGGAGGAATTTCCGGAGGAACTTCCGGAGGAATTTCCGTAGGAACTTTGGGGGAATTCCCGCAGGAACTTTCCGAGGAACTTCCGGAGGAATTTCTGGAGGAACTTCCGAAGGAATTTCCGGAGGAACTTCGGGAGGAATTTCTGGAGGAACTTCGGAGGAATTTCCGGAGGAACTTCCGGAGGAATTTCCGGAGGAAACTTCCGAGGAATTTCCGGAGGAACTTCCGGAGGAATTTCCGGCGGAACTTCCGGAGGAATTTCCGGAGGAACTTCCGGAGGAACTTCCGGAGGAATTTCCGGAGGAACTTCCGGAGGAATTTCCGGAGGAACTTCCGGAGGAATTTCCGGAGGAACTTCCGGAGGAATTTCCGGAGGAACTTCCGGAGGAATTTCCGGAGGAACTTCCGGAGGAATTTCCGGAGGAACTTCCGGAGGAATTTCCGGAGGAACTTCCGGAGGAATTTCCGGAGGAACTTCCGGAGGAATTCCTGGAGGAACTTGCGGAGGATTTCCGGGAGGAACTTCCGGAGGAATTCCCGGAGGAACTTCCGGAGGAATTCCCGGAGGAACTTCCGGAGGAATTCCCGGAGGAACTTCCGGAGGAATTTCCGGAGGAACTTCCGGAGGAATTCCCGGAGGAACTTCCGGAGGAATTCCTGGAGGAACTTCCGGAGGAATTCCCGGAGGAACTTCCGGAGGAATTCGTGGGGGGACTTCCGGAGGAATTCCCGGAGGAACTTCCGGAGGAATTCCCGGAGGAACTTCCGGAGGAATTTCCGGAGGAACTTCCGGAGGAATTTCTGGAGGAACTTCCGGAGGAATTCCTGGAGGAACTTCCGGAGGAATTCCCGGAGGAACTTCCGGAGGAATTCCTGGAGGAACTTCCGGAGGAATTCCTGGAGGAACTTCCGGAGGAATTCCTGGAGGAACTTCCGGAGGAATTCCTGGAGGAACTTCCGGAGGAATTCCTGGAGGAACTTCCGGAGGAATTCCTGGAGGAACTTCCGGAGGAATTCCTGGAGGAACTTCCGGAGGAATTCCTGGAGGAACTTCCGGAGGAATTCCTGGAGGAACTTCCGGAGGAATTCCCGGAGGAACTTCCGGAGGAATTCCTGGAGGAACTTCCGGAGGAATTCCTGGAGGAACTTCCGGAGGAATTCCTGGAGGAACTTCCGGAGGAATTCCTGGAGGAACTTCCGGAGGAATTCCTGGAGGAACTTCCGGAGGAATTCCTGGAGGAACTTCCGGAGGAATTCCTGGAGGAACTTCCGGAGGAATTCCTGGAGGAACTTCCGGAGGAATTCCTGGAGGAACTTCCGGAGGAATTCCTGGAGGAACTTCCGGAGGAATTCCTGGAGGAACTTCCGGAGGAATTCAGGAGGAACTTCCGGAGGAATTCCTGGAGGAACTTCCGGAGGAATTCCTGGAGGAACTTCCGGAGGAACTTCGGAGGAATTCTTGGAGGAACTTCGGAGGAATTCCTGGAGGAACTTCCGGAGGAACTTCCGGAGGAACTTTCGGAGGAACTTCCGGAGGAATTCCCGGAGGAACTTCCGGAGGAATTCCTGGAGGAACTTCCGGAGGAATTCCTGGAGGAACTTCCGGAGGAATTCCTGGAGGAACTTCCGGAGGAATTCCTGGAGGAACTTCCGGAGGAATTCCGGAGGAACTTCCGGAGGAATTCTGGAGGAACTTCCGGAGGAATTCAGGAGGAACCTCGGAGGAATTCTGGAGGAACCTCCGGAGGAATTCCAGGAGGAACCTCGGAGGAATTCGGAGGAACCTCCGGAGGAATTCCAGGAGGGACCTCCGAGGAATTCCCGGAGGAACCTCCGGAGGAATTCAGGAGGAACTCCCGAAGGGGTTCCAGGAGGAACTCCCGAAGGGGTTCCAGGAGGAACTCCCGAAGGGGTTCCAGGAGGAACTCCCGAAGGGGTTCCAGGAGGAACTCCCGAAGGGGTTCCAGGAGGAATGAAGGGTTCCAGGAGGAACTTCCCGAAGGGGAATTCCTGGAGGAACTTCCGGAGGAGTTCCAAGAGGAACTTCCGGAGGAATTTCAAGAGGAACTTCCGGAGGAATTCCAAGAGGAACTTCCGGAGGAATTCCAGGAGGAACTTCCGGAGGAATTCCTGGAGGAACTTCCGGAGGAATTCCTGGAGGAACTTCCGGAGGAACTCCCGAAGGGGTTCCTGGAGGAACGCCCGAAGGGGTTCCTGGAGGAACTCCCGAAGGGGTTCCAGGAGGAACTCCCGAAGGGGTTCCAGGAGGAACTTCGGAGGAATTCCCGGAGGAACTTCCGGAAGGAATTCCCGGAGGAACTTCCGGAGGAATTCCCGGAGGAACTTCCGGAGGAATTCCCGGAGGAACTTCCGGAGGAATTCCCGGTGGAACTTCCGGAGGAATTCCCGGAGGAACTTCCCGGAGGAACTTCCGGAGGAACTTCCGGAGGAACTTCCGATGGGATTCTTGGAGGAATTTCCGAAGTGGATCCTGGAGGAGCTTCCGAATCGGTTCTTGGATGAGATTCCGAAGGGGTTCCTGGTGGAACTTCCGAAAGGTTTCTTGGAGGAACTTCCGATAGGATTCCTGGAGGAACTTCCGAAGGGGTTCCTGGAGGAGCTTCCGAATCGTTTCCTGGATGAGTTTCCGATGGGTTTCCTGGAATTACTGAATTATGAAATTAGTTCACGCCGATTCACGCAACAGCGCCACCGCCACCAATCACTAGCGGCTTGACGTCACAACGCCACGAAGTTACCCGAGATGTGGAAGTCAGCAGATGAACGTGTACACTTCCGGTAGCTGCAAAAGTACGTATGACATTGTAAGACACCGTAAAACTAAATTGAAGCGTCGCATTATCCATGCAGTTCAACACCTAGTTCTGCAACTAGTTCCTACTTAAAGAGGAACAGCGACATTTACTAGACGTTTTCAATTCGTCACTGCTCTTCTCATTTCGGGTTCAGTGGATCATCTTGCTCGGAGTAATGTTTACACAGCTGTTGTAGGACAATCACCGTTTTAACTGTGACTGGTTCTACCAAGCCCACTGCATTAATCTAACGGGAACCATGCAACAAGACTCACCGCTTCGTAGTTTCTGAAGCCTAATACCATTTTAGTGAATTAAACCGGAAGCAATCGGAACTGGGCTCAAACCAATATTTTTCACGGCAGCAGTCAGCGGATCTGTTTCCAAAATCTACCGTTCGTCGCTCTATCCCTCAGACACTCTGACAACAATTCTTTTCTGTTTCATTTCCACTTTCGTATTGCAGCAATGAGCTCTTTCCCCGTTTCGATGTGGTCTACACCAGACAACATATAATTTACGTAGAAGTCCTTTTTGAGGTCCTTGGCAGCTCTGGGGTACGCACCTAGGCCTTCTACTGACAGGCGCTGCGGAAGGTTATTCGCTAAGTGTGGTGAATCGATTCAGAGAAGCCATCAGAGAAAATTCGCTAGGTGTTCAGTACGACGCATAGAAAATGACTCGCAACTTTGTCGATTTGTTGTCCGGCTTCATGGCAGGATTATGAGGCAAGTGATGTGACGATGTACTAGTTTCTTCCTCAGAAAGCTTTCGTATCCAGTTTTACGTGAGCGTGAATGGCCGCCAGCTTGCCTTGTGGAGGTCAACTGCATGTAGTGGATTCAAGCCTTCTTATATATAACAATGATCAAAATGCTCGGAACGGTGGGTGTAGTTGACCTCGACAAACGTCAAATCAGAGACTAACCCGCAAGCAAGCTGGCGGCCATTACCGCTCGCGAAAAACTGGATAAGGTCCCCAACCCGATACTCATGGGCTCTGCGCTGATTTGCGAAAGAGGTCACAAATCTTAAAAATCAATTTTGAAGAATTTCATGAATCATTCCATAAAGATTCTGTCGGAGAAGTTTCTCAGGGGCTTATGTGTTCTGTTGCTAAGGACTCAGTGAGCAATCAGTGAATAAAACGTTATTAGAGTTAGAATGTACGAGAAAGGTCGAAAACCACTAATCGGATTGCAGAAAACTAATAAAGTTATGCTTTACTCAACAAATCTGGATTGACTCTAGTTTCTACCCCAAACAATTCCAAAATAATCAGACCTAAATTCCGTATCGAACCCGGCGCAAGCTCAATTGCCCTCAATGTTTACCATTTCTGACTTCAAATGCAGTTTCCGACCTTCATCAACGTGCATATTACGTACTTTACATCTGTTCGTTGCTAGAAATTGGTCCTCTGTTGGCCTTTGCCATCCCTCCACACCGCACCACCAGCTGCCCTCCTCACAGCTCATACTTTTGGTGTTAAACCAACCGAACAAACGAACCGACTAGCAAATGCCTTTTGCGCCAGTTCACCGAAGGGGAAACCGTAGAGCAAAGCTAGAAAAAAAACGCCAACATTGTCTTTTTCATTCCGTCCGAAGCCGGCCAATGCAATTCCGGGCCGAAGCGATTCACACAATTTTCGAGTCCAATTGCTGCGGGCCGTAGGGCATCTGGCAACCGGAGTGCATTCCAAGTCGTGAACTTTCATGGCCCTCCCGAGGCCCTCAGAATAGGCGGCCGGACTGTCCGAGCTTAGGTTTTTCGGTTCGGGGAACCGTTTTTTTTTTCAGATTTCACTAGTTTTTAGCCACACTGCAATGAAAGGGCAAAATTTCCAGTGGAATGCAAAATAAGAGGTAAACATTTATTATGGTTTCCCCGGTTCTTTATGGAGCACAACGGCAGCCTCAGCTCTATAAAGCTATAATCAGTTAATTTGGGGCGCAAAGCGCGGAACTAAATAGCATTACTCCAAAGAACGTGATATTATTTTTCCTAGTCGATAGTCAACTAAGCAAACTGGCCTACCACAACTCCAAGTGAATCAATCGCATTTTTTGTTCCTATCGAGCATCGTTTGGCAGCGTAGTGCAGGTACAGCAAATGTCCTCTCCCTGTGCAATTGCACGTATCTACCCTAAACTGACATTTTTCGTGACCCCGTAGTGTAGGAATCGATGTCGGTGTTGGAGCCGGAACCGAGTGCCCGGGTACTTGTTGGTTGTCGCAGGTCAGGTTAGAGATTTGCAATTCATCCTACCATTAGCACCACTTTTCTAAACTTTTGGTAGAAGGTTAAGGGTCGCAACAGAAACGTGGGTTATCTTTCTCTGCCAGGCGAGACCGTGACAAGTCTGATGGAATGCCGGAACGAAGATTGCAGATTGCGAATGGTCAGGAAAATGAAATTTTGCTACATTTCACGAGTAGCTTGGAGGAGTGGAATTTTCTAAAATGAGCGAAACATCTTGCAAGCAAATTGTTTTATGTGTTTGAATGACTGCCACTAGTTAAGAACTCGACACTGCCTTTTAACTGAGTCGAGCTCTCGAAATGCCCTTTTGGCTTGAACAGATTTGAATGGAGAGAACTTTTGCCTACTGGCTTGTTGGGTATAGTCAATTCCGGCGTTTCAATTCCACAAATTGTTAAGTCCATGTACTGCAGAATTTTAACAAACCTTAAATATTGCTCTTTTGATTGTATTGAGGATGGACAAAATAACGGGAATATGCAAGTTTTGGGAAAAATTAGAAATCTTGTAACTCTGTCAATTATTATCCGATATTGTCTGTGGAGCGCTTGAACTGGAGATTTATCATATGTATATTGAATTAATTGAGATATTCTTTATTGTAGATTCCGGTCAATAGTTTTAGGGTGGATAAGTCCACAAATTCATTTAAATTAATCCCTCCGATAGCTTTATTCCAGAAGGCTTATATGTAATGTGTTAAGAGTCAGATTGACGGATCCTGGAGTCGCTGTGTAGCTCCCTGCAGAAGTGTCTTCCACCTTATTCAAAGCATGGCTAATTCTGAGTAAATGGGATGTCATGGGATAATAGAAGATGTCAGTTTTTTTTTTTCATTCTGGCCAAGTGCGTACTTTGAATGTAGAATAAGCAAATATGTTTAATTTTTTGTTTCACATTTTAGCACGTCGAATATTTGACTAAATTCCCGAATCACAAACGGATGTTTTTTTATTTCCAACTGGAATTTTGACGAACACCGAACGGAATCCTGACAAATTTTCTGGCATATTCTATAGGAAATAGGAAATTCTGCCGAAGTTGATAATGGAATTCTGTCAGATTCTAGAATGAAATTCTGTTGAATTTGAGGATGGACTTCTGTTGCATTCGGGAGCAGAATTAAGTTGATTTTTAGAATGGAAAGAATAGAGTTCTGCCGAATTGAAAAAAGCAATTTATCCAAATTCGAGAACAGAATTTTGTCCAATTCCAGAATTGATTTCTACTGAATTTAAGCACAAAATTTGGTCAAATATTAGAAATAAATTCTGCTTTTTTTGAGAACAGAATTCTGTCAAATTGAAGATTGGAATTCTCCGGATTTCAAAGACGAAACTCTGTCAAAATGAGAATGGAATTCTGTCTAGAATTAAATTCTGACGCAATATACACACTTAGTTTTTAGTTTTGCAGCTCGGAAATAATCCACACAGCCGTGCGCTAGCAAAATGAAAAACTGATATTTCGGCAAAAATGACATTTGTTAGCTGATTTTCGGCAAATTGTTTGTTGATTTTTAGCAACTTTAAAAGAAATCTCGAAAAAAAAACATGTTTGCTGGGGCACGGCTGTGCGAATCTTGGAAAAAGTTTTACATTCTGCTGAGATCCGGTAAAAAAATTATGTTTTCAAAAAACGAAATCTGCTGTATTCGATAATGGAAATCTGTCTTATTATGGAATGGAATTGTGCATTATTCCTATCCAGTCCAGTAGAATTCCAGCATGAGATTCTGCAGAATTTGCGAACGGAATTTTGCCGCATTCGAAAACTAAAGTTTGCCAAAATCGTGAATGGAATTCTACTGAATTTGAGAATGGAATGCTGTCTTATTTGAGAATATCATTTTGTCAAATTCAAGAATGAGACTCTGCTGAATATAAGAAACGAATTCTGCTGATTTTTACTGATTTCTAGAATGAAATCATGCCAAATTCGACCAAGAAAAATGGCCATATTCGAATGGAATTCTGCCGAATTAGAGAATGAACTTTTTCAAAATCGAGAATAAAACTCTGCCGCATTCCGAGTTAAAATATGAAGCTTTGCCTGAATTTCGAACTGCATTCTACCTACTGAATAGAGTTCTGTTGAATTCCAAATGGAATTCCACCAAATTCCGTGATGAAATTCTTTCGATTTTTTAAAGGAATCCTGCTGAAATTCTAACTGAACGGAATTCATCCAAATTTTGAACAGACTTCTTCCGAATTTTAGATGGAATTCCGAACGGAAGTCCTCCGCATTACGAACGGAATCGCTCGGATTTTCGAAACGAAAATGGATTTTCGAATAGAATTCATCCGAATTCCAATATCCAAAAAAAAATCTGAAGAACTCTGATTTCCGAATGAAATTCTGCCGAATTCCGAAAATAAATCTATCGCATTCCGAAAGGAATTCTGCCGTGCTTCGAATGGAATTCTGTCGAATTCCGAATGATATTCTGCCGAATATCTAAAGGAGATATGTTGAATTCTGAATGACATTTTTTCGGAATTCCTCTGAATTCCGTATGGAAATTTTTCTGAATTCCAAAAGGAATTCTCTCTGAAATTGAAGGAAATTCATCCAAATTCTGAATCGGATTCCTTTGAATTTCATACGGAAAACCTCCCATTTTTTTAACTTATTTATTGTTTATACTCCGATTTCCGATTGGAATTCCTTCGATTTCCGAACGGAATTTCTCCGAATTTCGTATGGAATGCCTCCGACCTCCGAAAGGAATTCTTCCGAATTTCGAACGGATTTCCCCTGACTTCCGATAGGAATTTCTCCTTATTCCGAACGGAATTCGTTCGATTTCAGAATGGAAATTCTTCAAAATCCAGACGGAATTACTTCGAATTCTTCCGATTTTTTTTTTCAATTTTAGAGCCAAACTTTTTTCGGGTTTCGAATGGAACTTCTTCTGAATCCGAACAGAGGTGCTTCGAATTTCGGACTGAGTGGAGGAGACTTAAAGGAGGTAGCAGCAATAGTGGAGGTAGCAGGGTTTTACTGATATTTATCATATTTATTCACTTTACGATGGTTTCAGTTCATGCGTCGTGCTTCAAATACCCTGTTAAATGTAACTTATTTTAAGATTTCGCTTGAAAAACTATTGAAAACAATGATTTTCCTTAACAAAATTGACTCCCTTGCACCTATAGTGGTGCAATTGTACCAATAGTGGCAAGTCTCATAAGAAACCAATGGATAGCACTACTATGGGAACCAAAATTATTTTTTACCGCCACTTAAGGAACAGTGTACCCATAGTGATGCAAGCAATATTTGGTAATTGTTGATGTTAAATGACATCTATCTAATTTTCGTTAGCAAATTTATTAGTTAATTTATTAGTCTATTGACTAAGATATGTAAATTGTAAGATATGTAATATGTATATATATATAATTGTATATAATAATAATATATATAATTGTAAGATATGTAATATGTATATGTAAGCAGTAAATTTCTCATAATTATCATTTTTTTTTTAAATATTTTCTTTTGTGAATCTACTAATACCTCCACTATTGGTACCGTTACACTAGTTTCTTTATATTCAACACAAGGCGAACCTGTTTGTTCGAGTTTTATTTTCAATATGTCAATCATTTTGTTGATTGCAGCGTCGCACTCTAGATCGATTTCAGTTCTAGCTTGATAGTTTTCTTCAGAACTCATGAAACCGTTGCACTATGACAGTTTTTCAACTTTTCCCGTTCAATTGATCAACTTTTAGTATGTGCAAACACAGCTGATCCCAAGACGAATCGATTAGTAAGATTTCGGTACAGATCGGTAAGCCCGCTCGCAAGTCATAACGCCTCAAAGGAAAATCAAACTCATTTTTATATATAGAGATATGCACCAACATTCCCAACTATCCAGCCTCCAACGTGCCAAACTCCTGACCCAGGCAAGTTTTAGGACCGGAAGCTATTCCCCAACCGGAACTTTTGCATCGACCTTGGTGCTTTGTGATGGCCATGGACAAAGAAACAGTCGGGTGCCGGCAAGCCGGATGCCAAGTCCCAACCGGAGTGACCGGACCGACCTTGACACGGGGAAGGGTCATTTGGCCGAAACTCATTCGGCCGAAAGCCACTACTTGGCCAAACAAACCATTAGGTCGAACCCATCTGACCGAAAGTCATTTGGCCGAATAGGTTATTTAGCCGAATAGCTCATTAACTCTAATAGTTCTGACTAATTATTAATTAGTTAGTGCAAGTAAATGCTCATTAAGCCGAATAGATCATTTGGCCAATTATGTCATTTGGCCAAATAGGTTATATGACGTCTCATTTCTCACTTCTTAATCAACATTTCTTACTTCTCACTACGAAAAGTGAGACGACTCACTTCTCACTGTAAAAAGTTAGTAATGAGAAGTGAGAAGTGAGACGTCTCACTACTCACTTCGCACTTCTCACTTTTCACAGTGAGAAGTGAGAAATGATCAATGAGAAGTCAACCGCAAAATGACTTTCAAAAAACACCGAAATATCTGTATGTCGGATAGGGTGGCTCAAAAAACACTTTTTCAAATTTTTTGATGGGCCGCCCTCTCATTCGGTTCTATTTGATGCCCTGATGCTCTGGACAAAATTTCAGCCCAATCGGTCAACGTTTGGGCGGTGCTAAACTCGTTGGAAGTTTATATGGGAAAATGTATGCAGAAACATCCATAAACAATGATTTGCAGTTGGACGGCACAATTTACGATCAAGAACCATAATACTCATTCAGTTCTTGTAGAATTAAATACAGAATGTTATGCTGAAAACCGCGAGAAGATTAGAGTTTATTAGACAAAGATATTAGTATTTTACTGGAGTGTTGTAGGGGTGAATTTATTTCTTTTCAAAGGTAAAAGAAACGAAATTTGCTCAAACCCCACTTCAGAGAAATGCTAATAACATAGCCGGGCAAACTCTAATCTTCTCGCGGTTTTCTGCATAACATTCTGTATTAAATTCTTCAAGATCTGAATGAGTTTCGTGCTTCTTGATCGTAAATTGTGTCGTCCAACTGAAAATCACTGTTTTGGATGTTTCTGCATACATTTCCCATATAAACTTCCAACGAGTTTAGTACCGCCCAAACGTTGACCGATTTGGCTGAAATTTTGTCCAGAGCATCAGGGCATCAAATAGAACCAAATAAGAGGGCGGCCCATCGAAAAAATTAAAAAGTTTTCCCATACTAATGTGAGCCACCCTAATGTCGGATTTCATTTTTTCTTCTCTTCACTAACAATACTAAAAAACACCATTTAGGAGAAATATATTTTATTTATTTTTTTTTTTTTCATTTCTTTTTTTTACACTTTCCACACCCGTTCTCCATAACTATCGTCACAAAACTGAGCTACCTTCTTCTACCTCTATGATCAAGTCAAGCGAATTCCTCGCTCCGCTCAAATACCTTTGTTTCTCTGGGCTCTCTCTCTTGGAGTAACACTCTAATAACTTTTCAAACCTTATAATATAGACAGAATTATTAAGCTTTTTTTTTCGCGCATATCACGCTTTTTCTTTATTATTTTCATTTCAATTAACTAATAACTGAATAATCTAAATTTCTATATGGTTATTCCAATCTATTTTTTTATATTACTGTACTGATTTCTACATTCTTCTACTCTCAATCACTAAACCTTCTTAATATACGCATAATATCAACATTAAATTTATTATAGTATTCCAAGATATGGCTGGCAAAAGTTGAAGCTCTGGAAAGATGAAATTAGTTAATATTCGAATAAACACATTAATGATTTGAAACAATATTTACCCACGAAATTAAATTAGAACGACAATTTAATAAATTAGAACGACAATTATCATTATCATTATCATTATCCTTATTCATTATTATTATTCAAAATATCATTCCTGCATCAAAGTCAGAAAAAAAAACATTAAAAATCTTCTCCACATCTCATAGTCTATAAGTTCTAACTCTGTACGCATATCACTCACTGATCTTGGTCATGCGATCATGGATAGAGCTTATCAGGCCCCAGAAAATCAATCCTACATCAAAATCAGAAAAAGATTGAAAATCTTCTCCACATCTCATAGTCTGAAGTTCTAACTCTGTACGCATATCACTTACTGGATTACGAGGATTAGATTTTCTTTCAATTGATCCAACCGGATCAAACGTCCAACTGAATGCAAAAGGCATCAGTGACGCTCAACCCCGATCCAGGTTTGGATTTTCTCTCAACTGGCCCAACCGGATCAAACGTCCACAAGCCATCTGTGACGCACCAACCCGATCGAGGATTGGGTTTTTTCTCAACTGGCCCAACCGGATCAAACGTCCACTTGAATGCAAAAGGCATCAGTGACGCTCCAACCCGATCGAGGATTGGTTTTTCTCTCAACTGATCCAACCGGATCAAACGTCCACAGGCCATCTGTGACGCACCAACCCGCTCAAGGATTGGATTCTCTTTCAACTGATCCAACCGGATCAAACGTCCAACTCAATGCAAAAGGCATCAGTGACGCACCAACCCGATCGAGGATTGGGTTTTTTCTCAACTGGCCCAACCGGATCAAACGTCCACAAGTCATCTGTGACGTGTCCACCCGTTCAAGCATTAGCTTTTTCCTTAAACTGATCTAACCGGATCAAACGTTACGGATGTTCTCTCTGTTAAAGTCATAATTTTAACAAACCCTTTTCCAACTATATTGCGCGTTCTCTAACACTGAATTCTCTCTCGGAATCAGCTTAGAGTAATTAAATCAATGATGCGGTAACCGCAAAAATCTTTTTGCCGAACTCTGTAATAAAAATAACCGAGATGACTGTAAAACAAAACCAATTACCGAAATTTCGTTAATGTCCATCATACTTGTCAATTGTCACGCAAAATATTAGAAAGCAGCCTCCATTAGGTGACAACTGTTGTCCCACCAATATATTTTTCACGCTTTTTGCCGATGGAAATCTTCTCTGAGGATATTGGATCATCAAGGTGAAGTATATTCTTATATTAACTATACTTAATTTCCGAAGCAATTCCTGGAGGAACTTCCGAAGGAATTCCTTCGAAAATTCTTCCAGGAATTACTTCGGAAGTTCCTCCAGGAATTCCTTCGGAAGTTCCTTCGAGAATTCCTCCGAAAGTTCCTTCGGGAATTCCTCCGGAAGTTTCTTCGGAAATTTCTCCGAAAGTTTGTCCTATGTCTTATTTGTCTTACTTACACCAGCACCACTCTTGTCACCCAAATACTTTTCGAAGCTTGTGTGGAAACCTTGTACAGAAATCCTCTCACGATATTTTCTTATGTTGTTCTAGAAACGGCTCATGTTTTCATTTTTCAAAACCAGCTGGAGTTCGTTTATTTTGATTAACTCATTGCGTGATTGATCGGCTCTGCTGCTGTTCTCTCGCCGAACCACTGCATGAGTGATAAATTTCTTCCTCATTGTTGCCAATTCCTTTTGTTCTCCGTTTACGGCAAATTATCAAGCAATTATAAACTACATAATGATGAAATAATTTTGGCGACACTGACAGCGTCATTCTGGCGGGCTGAATTGGGCAATTTTCTCTCTCAGAGAGTGTTACCACGTGCTTATTTAACGGAAAACCATTCCCTCATACCTTAAGTGGCATAATGCTATACAAATTGCATACATTTAGGGTGAAATTTATGGAAAAGATTCATGTTTGCTCAGAATAGTAAAATTTTCTGCGTCTGTATTTTTTACGCGCTGATTAGTTTTAATTATTGTTTTCTGTGTAGTTTGTCCTGACGATATATTTTGTCCGTTCCATATTTCTCCCAGTGGTCCCTTTATTCTCTCTCTTTGTTTCTAAACTTTCATTGTAAAGCCTTTCCTTTGAGTTTTCTTTGCTTCCGATACTCCTCTCGTCGCACCCTTTTTTCTGCTTCTTTTTTCGCCTAATTTTCTGCCATGTTCCTTCCATATTCGTTTCGATAAGCAGTTTTAATTTAAATATAATTATCTATGCTTCTGCTGCGTTCACTGCCAAGTCAATCACTGCGATTACTTCTTCCTCCAACACTTCTATTGATTCCGGTTTGTTGGAGATCATTACAGATTCGCTGATGATCTTTGCAAAAGTATTAGCTTCTGTTTCATCTGGATGCTTCTTTTGTGACACGCTGTTTCTTTCTCGTTTTGGGCAGGAGTCCTTTCGGTGACCCTTGGTATGACATAAAAAGCACTTATTCCTTAGCTATTTGTAAAATATCTTTACTTTCCATTGCAGCACGTCCACTGTTGAAGGGATGTCTTTCTCAATCTCCACGTATAACCCTCTTACTCCAGTAAACATGTGGTCATGTCCAAGTCTTTTGCGCCCTAACAAAAAAAAGTCCGTGGCTACATTCGAATGGACATTGCTCGACACAAACTTTTCCTTAGACATTGTGCATCTGATAGACACCTTCATATCAAGTCATTTTGGCAAATTGGAATCATATGCTAATTGAACTGGCTTGGGCATACACTCAACCGGCGGATGTTAGATTTTCTAACAATTCTGTATAAGAATCTACCAAAACCTGTATAAGAACTACGCATATGCGAAATTGTTAGATTCTTATACAAGTTTGTATAAGAATCTAACAATTTTGTAAGGTTTTTTAACAATATTTGTTTGAGAGCTTACATTTTTTTTTGTATAAGAATCTAACAATTTCGCATGTGCCCAATTCTTATACAGGTTTTGTTAGATTCTTATACAGAATTGTTAGAAAATCTAACAACCACCGGTTGGGTGTACACCGACGAAGGGACATTGCAAAGCCTTGGTTGATCTGGTAGCTACCGTGGGATGAGCTCCAGAACGTTTTGGAGAACTTTGAGCAACTTGTATTCGAGAAAATTTGAGTTTTCATGATGCACATATTCTTATTGAACCGGACTGAGTATATAACGACGATTGGGACATTGAAAAAGTCTTGGTTGATCTAATAGATAACGTGTACTGAACTCGGGATTTTGTGAAACATGTTGCAAAGATTTTGGTAGTCAATTGAAGTCACACGATCGAACGAAAATACGAGCGAAAAAAACCGTGTAAAAACATAATCCTGTACCTTAAACATCTCGAAATCAAGAGAAAATTGGGTTGACATGATGCACATGTGCTTATTGAACCGGTTTGTTTATATACCAACGCTGAGGACATTGCAAAAACCTTGGTTGACCTAGTAGATAAAGTGGTCCAAACTCAAGAATGTTTTGGAGTACCTTGAACATCTCGTATTCAAAAAAATTGGGTTCACATGATGCGCAGAAGTTTATAAAACCGGATTGGATACATATCGGCAATGAGGATTTTGCAAAAGCCTTGGTTGATCCGGTAGATATCGTGGGCTGAGCTCGAGAACGATTTGGAGAACTTTGAGCAACTCGTATTCAAGAAAATTGAGTTTTTCTTTATGCACATACAGGGAATCAATTTTTCTGAACTGCGCTTGCGAAACAAGCGACAAAAGAGAACCAACGACAAAGCTTTGTTTTTGTCGGAGATAATAATGACAAAGATCCGAACATTTTTGTCAGCAACAAAAAAGAAGACAATCTTGTTGCTAACTTTTCATCCCGTTATTTTGCATTATTTCTAGAGCAAATTTCGGTTTTATGCTATCATAGTTTCTGCTTTTATGGAAATATTCGAGAATCCAACAATGATTACAATATTAGTATCGTATTCTCGGAAATATCAGAGCATGCAAGGCAAATGATTCTTGTCATATTGTGTTCGGGTTCTGATAAAGGTTTGTCGCTAGGTGCGTTTGTCAGTAACAAACTCTGTTGACGACAAAGGGTATATTGTTAGGCGTTGCTCGAATATTGATTCCCTGTGCACATATGCTTATTGAACCGGATTGGGTATTGTGAGGGTGCGATATATTAGGATTTGGGCAATCCACTTTTAGAGTGCATTGATGACAGATATGCAAATATCGTATAACGGTTTGGTTGCCTAGCAAATAGCAGGCCATGACTTTGCCTCTTTCCTCGTGGGACAACGAACGGAGTCGCACGCGCGATTAGACAGCACACCCCGCGATAGCTCGTTCGGCAGAACTAGGCCGCACATTTGGCGATCCTGCCAGGTTGTTCCTGGTTGGAAATAAATGTTTTGTAAGTATCCTGTGGGCGTGATTGGGACATTTTCTCATCGGTTTCGACTTTTAATGTCGAAGACGCTCTGGAAGAGCGTCGGATTGATAAATTTGCACATCGGTTTCGACTTGTAGTGTCGAAGACGTTCTGGATGAGCGTCTGATTAAATTTTTTTCATCTCTGTTTCGAGTTGTGATGTCGAAGACGCTATGGAATATCGTCGGATTCGTAAATTTGCTCATCGGTTTCGACTTGTGATGTCGAAGACGCTCTGTAAAGGCGTCGGATTAAATGATTTGCTCATCGGTTTCGACTTGCAATGTCGGATTGATAAATTTGCTCATCGGTTTCGACTTGTAGTGTCGAAGACGCTCTGGAAGAGCGTCGGATTAAATGATTTGCACATCGGTTTCGGCTTGTGATGTCGAAGACGCTCTGGAAGAGCGTCGGATTGATAAATTTGCTCATCGGTTTCGACTTGTGATGTCGAAGACGCTCTGTAAAAGCGTCGGATTGAATGATTTGTCTATCGGATTCGACTTGTGATGTCGAAGACGCTGTGGGAAGCGTCGGAATGAATGATTTGCTCATCGGTTTGGACTTGTAGTGTCGAAGACGCTCTGAAAGAGCGTCGGATAAAATGATTTGCACATCGGTTTCGACTTCTGATGTCGATGACAGGATTGACAAATGTGTTGTTTCTCAACGGTTTTTACTTAAAAAAAAGTTGAAGGCGCTCTGGAAGAGCGCCAGCATAAATGAACTTGAACGAGTTAAAATGTCGAAAGAATTCTTGAGTAGCGCCGAAGTAAATGATTCGTTTTCTCATCGGTTTCCACTTGTAATATGGTAATATGATTTGTTGTTCTTATCGGTTTCGACTAAACATGATTTTTTTTTCGGAATAAATGATTAAATTTTGTTTTCCCATCGGTTTTCTGCTTGTGTTGTCGAAGGTCCTCTGGAAGAGTATCGGATTGTTGCAGCTTTTGATGGTGAAGGTTGTGTAAAAGAGGGGCGGATTGTTCGCGTCAAAGCAACGTTAATGCGGATCAGCAGAACACAACTATTCAAATTTGAATTTCGAAGGTGTTGTGTGAGAGTACCGGACTTATTGGGTTGAGCTTGAAGGGCATAGTATGTTTGGCGAACCACCGATATTGTTTTGATTGGAAGGCCATCAAATTCTATTGGATATGGACTGCCGGATCGAATTCTATTGGTTTTGGATTGCAATGCTGGAAATATTTGCAAAAAAATAGAAATAGTTGACATTTTCAGAATGTGAAAAAAAAGGCTGGATTAATTTGCTAAGTAAATATGTATTTGCGTATTTGTATGTGGACTTTGAATTGAAATATTGAACTTGGATTGTTTTTGGTATTGGTTTTCAATGAAACATTTGATTTTTGATAATGGGTGAGGTAACATGATTGTTAGATTTGAAAATTGGAATTGGCTTGGTTGCAAATATTTAATATTATTTTAGAATCAACTTTTGGTTATAAGCTAGAGATTGTATTTGAAAGATGGAGCTGGATTAGAATATTAGTTGTGAAAATTGGATGGACAAAATACATAACCATGCAATGGCAGGCATAAATAAAACTTTCAATTAATTACTGTGGAAATGCTAAAGAACACATAAATAGTAAACCGAGAACTAGTTGTAATGCATGGAAGATGAGGAGAATGAAAAAAAACTTGATCATTTTATATGAATGTTTGATTTTAGTATTCCATTATAAAAACGTTCCAATGTTGGTCTGGGAATAAAACTTTGTTCATGGAATAGGAATATTGGATTAGCTTTTCAGAAGCGAACCAGCCAAGAGCTGAAAGCCTCTTTAATAAAGAAAAAAAATGGATTTGCTTTTCGGGTTCATACATTGGATTTGAGTATCAGATTGAAAAATCACATTGAAATATTTGAATTCGGTGAATTAGGATGATTTTGAATATAGGAATTGAATGGAAGTCAATGTTTTTTCTCTTTTAGTGAGAGAAGAAGGGGAATGTGAGGTGCGATATATTAGGAGTTGGGCAATCCACTTTTAGAGTGCATTGATGATAAATATGCAAATATCGTATAACGGTTTGGTTGCCTAGCAAATAGCAGGCCATGACTTTGCCTCTTTCCTCGTGGGACAACGAACGGAGTCGCACGCGCGATTAGACAGCACACCCCGTGATAGCTCGTTCGGCAGAACTAGGCCGCACAGGTATATACCGACGACGAGGACATTGTAAAAGCCTTGGTTGATCTAAACGTGACCTCCTTAGCCGTGTGGTAAGACGCGCTGCTACAAAGCAAGACCATGCTGAGGGTGGCTTGGTTCGATTCCCGGTCTAGGCAATTTTCGGATTGGAAATCGTCTCGATTTCACTGAGCATAAAAGTATCATTGTGTCAGCCTCATGATATTCGAAGGCAAAAATGGTACCTTGGCTAAGAAACCTCGCAGTTAGTAACTGTGGAAGTGCTTAATGAACATTAAGCTGCGAGGCGGCTCTGTCCCAGTGTGGGATGTAATGCCAGTAAGAAGAAGAAGAAGAAGTGACCTGAATTCGAGAACGTTTTGGAGTACCTTGAGCAATTCGTATTCCTGAAAATTGATCATGGACTTGACGTTCAGGATGACTAAACTTGATTGAGCTACCAGAGGCGATATCTTCCCAAGGTTTCGGCTATCTGGGTCTTTAGGGTTTTGTTGTTGGGGATTCTCATCGATTTGTTTTCGGCGAAAAATGACAAAACAAAACTTTGCCAGACTGTCCGGACGTTTCGGTCGATTTACTGGCCTTCGACCATCTTCTGCGGACACTAAATGAGAATCCCCACCAGCAATTTCGCGGCGATTGATCCATTGTAAACGTCTTTAGGGTTTAGTCATACTTGACCTCCGATTCATTCACTTCATTTATTTAGTTAACATCTAAACAGATAACACTGAATCAACAATTTGACGCCACAATGCACGGTTCGAGGCCGCATCTCTCCATCCTCGGATACGCCCCACGCTCGTTAAGTCGTTTTGCACCTGGTCTGCCCATCTCGCTCGCTGCGCTCCACGCCGTCTCGTACCTTGACCTCCGATATTTTTCCCGTAATGCCAACATCCTGGTGAACAACTGAAAAAGGTGGGAAACTAGCTCTCTTCTGTGATTTCACGCGGCTATTCTAAAATGCTGGGTATATGACCCATTCGTTTCGAAAGGATTAGGAGAATTATTAGCCAGCAAGGATTGAATTCATAAGAGAATGACAAAGTATCTCACCTATCATCTCTGAATAAATATACGATATGTAGCAAACTGTGATATACTTTTTTTGCAAGCTGTCGTGATATTTTTCTGATTCGGAGGGTTATACCCCATGATAAATTTCTTTCAAAAAGCTCAAAACGCGGGGAGCACTGGTTCTGATGATGCATTTCAACTTGTTCTACACAGCTGTGCGGTTTTCAACACAAAATGAGCGAAAACAAAGCGAAATTCATTACTTCTATGTTGGGGCTGCCTAACGATTCGGTTTTTTTCGCACTTATTTACAAGTTTTATCAATTTGTTATCATGGCTTGTTATGATTCGGAACAGTTTTTTCCTTTCTTCCATCGTCGTTCGTTATCTATTGAGAGTCATTTCTGCAAACCCTGTTAGCCAGAATTGGGAAAACTGCATTCAAATAGAAACGCATCAAAGTTTTACACGCCAAAATGTGGGCAATTAGCTTTGCATTTATCACACTAATTCGAATTCAACATCGAGAAAGGCATTATATTATTACATATTATTTTATTATAAAGCTAACAGTAATGTACCGGGAGAAAAATGAACTCTGTACTGTTGGCAGTGTAAGGAATCCGTATAGAAAAAAAATAGAGTGCATTATATTTTGAACCAGAATTTACCTTTTCAAACGAATGGCGCCATGCTTGTGTACCACCAGGTTGATTTGACCCTCTTTCAGATAAATCGTCATTGTCCTCGTCGTTCTATTCACAAACGAAAAGTTTTCCATCCCTTCGGAATGCGCTGCACTTAAACCCATTCGAGCTGCTTTTCTACGAGCAAATATGAATAAAAGTGGGATCCCATCTCTATGACTGGACGGTTACAGGTAGCATTGGATCCCGGCCAGGAAAATCAGCAGTGCTTTTACTCTATCGTTCTCGCTTCGTTGATGGGAACATTCTGTTAGATTCTCCATTGATGCATTCGTTCATTCACTCATTCAATAAGGCCCTTTTGAGCAAGACAATTCTATTTCTGCTTCAATACTTTGAGCTCGTGAAAGAGAATCTTTCAGCGAACGTCGTTATGCCATTCTGTGACAATAGTTTTCAACAGTACTTTGGTAAAGGCTTTTTAACGAATCTGTAGTATCGTATTAATGCTGTAAAGGTGATGAAAGGTCTTCTAGGAATAAAGATAAGGATTACAAACCACCTTACGACAATGATAAAACTATTATTCATTCAGCGAAGCATGTTCGTCCTCTGCCTTAGTTTGACAGTCCAATTAAAACTTCAAATACCCACCGTCAACTGGAGCAATTAATCCCGGAACAACTTAGGCATTGGCATTCGGAGCACCACCCCATCCAACCATTCCGTTTCCCGTGCAGAATGCTACACAGCACGCAGTCAGTGGGGGCAGCCGAAACAAACAAGCCGAATGCATATTGAAACAGATTGCATGGCGTTTGTTCGTGTCTGTCTGCGGAACCGAGGCGAGGATCCTCACCACAATGGCACCGAAAGCGGCAAAGCGAAAAATTACAGCCAACAACAAGTCGGTCGCCGGACAGTATGCGATGGGTGGCTCGGGAAAGCAAGACACCAACAACCAACGAGGGGACGAACAGATGGCAATAGAAACTGTCACAACAATGCGAATTAACAACTGGACGTGCTGCGACGCCGTCAGCGACGGTTGGGTTGGCTCTTGGCCATTGGAGAGGTTTTGAAATTTTTGGTGAGCAAAATCTGATTTCAGATGCGAGGTAGGTGGTCCATGAATTGGAAATAATGCTGAATAATTGAGGCAAAACTAATTTAGAGCTTGACGTTCCTGGAGGGAACGAACGGATTGGACAATTCACGGCTCTCAGACACAGCGAATCAAGAAAATCGAAAGAATCAAAACGCATGAAAATGAAGAAAAAAGAAGTTTAAAAAGTAATGAATTGAATAATGCTAAATACTAGCTTTAATTGAATGGTAATTCGATTTTATGCTGGATAAATTATATTTACTCATCAATCTCAGGATATTTTGAAGTCTTTTATATTCGGATTTCTTAAAGGTTATTATTATTATCGTCTTTATTTAAGAGGTTTTCAGCCCTTGGCTGGCTCACCTCTGATTTTCTTAAAGGTTGACGCATTCCGTAACTCAGGCGTGTATCAAGCTTCACAACCAGTAGAAATTCCCCGTGTTTCACGCATCCTCAATATCAAAAATATGAGAACATCCTGCGGCTGCCGCAATTTGAACATTCCACAAGGGAATTCCCCAACGAAAATTTCCAAACGGAATCCGTAGATTTCCCCTCGGATTTCGAGCAAACAATAATCGAATGGAAGCGGCGAAAATGAATTTTCCAATTAATCGGAAGAAAGCTCGCCACATGCTTGATCGGAAAATCAATTCACCTGCCTGGCCGACTGCTAGTCGCTAGTCGAGAGAAGGTGCCAATCAAAATATTTTTCCCGAGCTTGGCATCTAACCCATTCGACCGTTCGCGCCGCCCACGATCCTTGGCAGCCACTGCTGCTTCAGTAGGAACCCGAACGGGGTCATCTTCTCACTATTTATGAGCAAATATTTGTCTTTCGCCGAGATTCATCGCATCTCATCAGCATCATAATCATCGTTGCCCGTGCGTCGTCGTCGTCGTCGTCATCGTAGCAGACAGTAGCCATGGTGCGCCCTCCTTGACGGACTGTGCCATCATCGGAAGCCTCGAGGGATTCGGCCGTTTTCGCCCCGTCCGCAGCTGACGTCCCCGTCCGATCGCGGTTCCGAGGCTACTAATGAAATCAAATCGAATTAATATTTATCGATTGCCGAGCTGCCTATCCCGGCGGTGAGGTTGATACGATGGCAACGACGAGACGCAGATGGACGGTGAAGAGAACCCAGGCGCTGGATCTATGTTGCGCTCCTTCATGCGAAGAAATGCTCTTCGTCCTTGATTTCTGCCGGTTTGCCAGGGTGATGATATCGGGGATTATGGCTCTATTCCCGGTATCGAGTGGTCCGAATGGTGGTTTCTGATTGCGCTTTGCTTGGTGGATAGGAAAGTCTGGGAATTCGCCAGGAGGCGTTACATGATTGGATTAAACGAATGGTAGAGCGTAGTGAGTCTCAGATAGAATATTGATTTTGTGTCTATTGGACTTACCGTTCAGTCAGTGTGGACAGGCTAATTATATTCAGAAGCGGTGGAAATTTGATACACAAACATATCGAATCATGTTTGGAAGTCCAGCATAATATCATTCTTTAGGGTTAGAATGTGAAACTAGTTATAATTTAATATGTAGATAATGCATACGCAAATTTGCGTCGAATGGTGGTTGGATCCTTCTGATTTTTGTTAAATATACAATATTCTAACAATTGCTTCTACTATCACTTGCAATTATGGCTTTATTTCAATTGGAATTATTAAATAAAAATGTATATATATTTTCTCCCTTTGGAACGGAATTTCTTCGAAATCACAACGAAATTCCTTCTAGTTCCGAACGGAATTTCATCGTATTCTAGAAAGAATTTCTGTGAATTCTGAATGACATTCCTTCAAACGAAATTTATTTAAATAAAGGAATTTAATTGATTTTCTAACGGAGTTACAAACAAACTTCTTTTGGAACTCGAAATTCGAACGAATTCCTTTTGAAATTCGGAAAAATTCCTTTCGAAATTTGAACAAATTCTGTTCATCATTCGGAAAAATAACGTTCGTAAATCGAATGAATTTCATTTGGGTTTCGATAGAATTTTGTTCACATTTTGGACAAAATCCCACCGGAAATAGGAAAAAATCCAACCATAAGTTGAATGAATTTCGTTTGGCTTTCGAAGTGACCTCATTCGTAAGCTCAAGGGATTCTGGCTAAATCGAATGTCTTGTTCAAGGTCACTCTTCCTCATTTGTACACAGCCAATGAGTGCGGGATCCAAACTAGAAGTCGGATGTACTGCATTCAAAATTAGGTTGATTTCAATTCGAAAAACTAAATTTCATTCGCAATGCGGAGGAATTCCAATCGAACATCGGAAAAAAATCGAGTCGAAATAAGGAGAAACACATTCGAAATTGGGAAAAACTCCATTCAGAATTCGGAGGATTTCTATTCAAAATCCGGAAGAATTCCATTCAGAATTCGGAAAAGTTCCATTCGAATTCGAAAATGAATTCCATTCGGAATTCGGCAGAACTCTATTCGGAATTCGGAAAAATTCCATACGGAATTCGGGAGAATTCCATTCGAAATTCGGAAGCATTCCATTCGGAATTCGGAAGAATTCCATTCGGAATTCGGAAGAATTCCATTCGGAATTCGGAATTCGGAAGAATTCCATTCGGAATTTGGAAGAATTCCATTCGGAATTCGGAAGAATTCCATTCGGAATTCGGAAGAATTCCATTCGGAATTCGGAAGAATTCCATTCGGAATTCGGAAGAATTCCATTCGGAATTCGGAAGAATTCCATTCGGAATTCGGAAGAATTCCATTCGGAATTCGGAAGAATTCCATTCGGAATTCGGAAGAATTCCATTCGGAATTCGGAAGAATTCCATTCGGAATTCGGAAGAATTCCATTCGGAATTCGGAAGAATTCCATTCGGAATTCGGAAGAATTCCATTCGGAATTCGGAAGGATTCCGTTCGAATTCGGAAGGATTCCGTTCGAATTCGGAAGGATTCCGTTCGAATTCGGAAGGATTCCGTTCGAATTCGGAAGGATTCCGTTCGGAATTCAGAATGAATTCGGAATAATTCGAATTCGGAAGAATTCCAATCGGAATTCGGAAGAATTCCCATCGGATTTCGGAAGAATTCCTATCGGATTTCGGAAGAATTCCATTCGGAGTTTGGAAGAATTCAATTCGGAATTCGGATAAATTCCATTCGGAATTCGGGAGAATTCCATTCGGAATTCGGGAGAATTCCATTCGGAATTCGGGAGAATTCCATTCGGAATTCGGGAGAATTCCATTCGGAATTCGGGAGAATTCCATTCGGAATTCGGGAGAATTCCATTCGGAATTCGGAAGAATTCCATTCGGAATTCGGAAGAATTCCATTCGGAATTCGAAAGAATTCCATTCGGAATTCGAAAGAATTCCATTCGAATTCGGAAGAATTCCATTCGAATTCGGAAGAATTCCATCTGAATTCGGAAGAATTCCATTGAATTCGGAAGAATTCCATTCTGAATTCGGAAGAATTCCATTCGAATTCGGAAGAATTCCATTCTGAATTCGGAAGAATTCCATTCGAATTCGGAAGAATTCCATTCGAATTCGGAAGAATTCCATTCGAATTCGGAAGAATTCCATTCGAATTCGGAAGAATTCCATTCGAATCGGAAGAATTCCATTCGTAATTCGGAAGAATTCCATTCGGAATTCGGAAGAATTCCATTCGGAATTCGGAAGAACTCCATTCGGAATTCGGAAGAATTCCATTCGGAATTCGGAAGAACTCCATTCGGAATTCGGAAGAATTCCATTCGGAATTCGGAAGAATTCCATTCGAATTCGGAAGAATTCCATTCGAATTCGGAAGAATTCCTTCGAATCGGAAGAATTCCTTCGAATTCGGAAGAATTCCTTTCGAATCGGAAGAATTCCTTTCGAATTCGGAAGAATTCCTTTCGAATTCGGAAGAATTCCTTCGAATTCGGAAGAATTCCTTTCGAATTCGGAAGAATTCCTTTCGAATTCGGAAGAATTCCTTTCGAATTCGGAAGAATTCCTTTCGAATTCGGAAGAATTCCTTTCGAATTCGGAAGAATTCCTTTCGAATTCGGAAGAATTCCTTTCGGAATCGGAAGAATTGCTTTCGAATTCGGAAGAATTCCTTCGAATTCGGTAGAATTCCTTTCGAATTCGGTAGAATTCCTTTCGAATTCGGCAGAATTCCTTTCGAATTCAGTAGAATTCCTTTCGAATTGGAAGAATTACATCTGGAATTCGGAAGAATTACATTCGAATTCGGCAGAATTCCATTCAGAATTGGGCAGAATTTCATTCGAATCGGCAGAACTCGGAAGAATTCCATTCGAATTCAGAAAAATTCCATTCGGAATTCGGAAGAATTCCATTCGAATTCGGAAGAATTCCATTCGAATTCGGAAGAATTCCATTCGGAATTCGACAGCATTCCATTCGGAATTCGGAAGAATTCCATTCGGAATTCGGCAGAATTCCATTCGGAATTCGGAAGAATTCTATTCGGAATTCGGAAGAATTACATTCGGAATTCGGAAGAATTACATTCGGAATTCGGCAGAATTCCATTCGGAATTCGGCAGACTTCCATTCGGAATTCGGCAGAACTCGGAAGAATTCCATTCGGAATTCAGAAAAATTCCATTCGGAAATTCGGAAGAATTCCATTCGGAATTCGGAAGAATTCCATTCGGAATTCGGAAGAATTCCATTCGGAATTCGGAAGAATTCCATTCGGAATTCGGAAGAATTCCATTCGGAATTCGGAAGAATTCCATTCGAATCGGAAGAATTTCATTCGAATTCGGAAGAATTCCATTCGAATTCGGAAGAATTCCATTCGAATTCGGAAGAATTCCATCCGGAATGGAAGAATTCCATTCGAATTCGGAAGAATTCCATTCGAATTCGGAAGAATTCCATTCTGAATTCGGAAGAATTCCATTCGAATTCGGAAGAATTCCATTCGACGTTCGGAAGAATTCCATTCGGAATTCGGAAGAATTCCATTCGGAATTCGGAAGAATTCCATTCGGAATTCGGAAGAATTCCATTCGGAATTCGGAAGAATTCCATTCGGAATTCGGAAGAATTCCATTCGGAAGTCGGAAGAATTCCATTCGGAATTCGGAAGAATTACATTCGGAATTCGAAAGAATTCCTTTCGGAATTCGAAAGAATTCCTTTCGAAATTCGGAAGAATTGCTTTCGGAGTTCGGGAAGAATCCCTTTCGGAATTCGGGAAGAATTGCTTTCGGAATTCGGGAAGAATTCCTTTCGGAATTCGGAAGAATTCCTTTCGGAATTCGGAAGAATTCCTTTCGGAATTCGGAAGAATTCCTTTCGGAATTCGGAAGAATTACATTCGGAATTCGGAAGAATTACATTCGAATTCGGAAGAATTCCATTCGAATTCGGAAGAATTCCATTCGAATCGGAAGAATTCCATTCGAATCGGCAGAACTCGGAAGAATTCCATTCGAATTCAGAAAAATTCCATTCGAATTCGGAAGAATTCCATTCGAATTCGGAAGAATTCCTTTCGAATTCGGAAGAATTCCTTTCGAATTCGGAAGAATTCCTTTCGAATTCGGAAGAATTCCTTCGAATTCGAAGAATTCCTTTCGAATTCGGAAGAATTCCTTTCGAATTCGGAAGAATTCCTTTCGGAATTCGGAAGAATTCCTTCGGAAATCGGAAGAATTCCTTCGAATTCGGAAGAATTCCTTTCGAATTCGGAAGAATTCCTTTCGAATCGGAAGAATTCCTTTCGAATTCGGAAGAATTCCTTTCGAATTCGGAAGAATTCCTTTCGAATTCGGAAGAATTCCTTCGAATTCGGAAGAATTCCTTTCGAATTCGGAAGAATTCCTTCGAATTCGGAAGAATTCCTTTCGAATTCGGAAGAATTCCTTTTCGGAATCGGAAGAATTCCTTTCGATTTCTTAAGAATTCCTTTCGAATTCGGAAGAATTCCTTTGAATTCGGAAGAATTCCTTCGAATTCGGAAGAATTCCTTTCGAATTCGGAAGAATTCCTTTCGAATTCGGAAGAATTCCTTCGAATTCGGAAGAATTCCTTTCGAATTCGGAAGAATTCCTTCGAATTCGGAAGAATTCCTTCGAATTCGGAAGAATTCCATTCGAATTCGGAAGAATTCCATTCTGAATTCGGCAGAACTCCATTCAGAATTCGGAAGAATTCCATTCGAATTCGGAAGAATTCCATTCGAATTCGGAAGAATTCCATTCGAATTCGGAAGAATTCCATCTGAATTCGGAAGAATTCCATCTGAATTCGGAAGAATTCCATTCGAATTCGGAAGAATTCCATTCGAATTCGGAAGAATTCCATTCGGACTTCGGAAGAATTCCATCCGGTATTCGGAAGAATTTCATTTGGAATTCGGATGAATTCCATTCGGAATTCGGATGAATTTCATTCGGAATTCGGATGAATTTCATTCGGAGTTCGGATGAATTCCATTCGGAATTCGGATGAATTTCATTCGGAATTCGGAAGAATTTCATTCGGAATTCGGAAGAATTCCTTTCGGAATTCGGAAGAATTCCTTTCGGAATTCGGAAGGATTCCTTTCGGAATTCGGAAGAATTCCTTTCGGAATTCGGAAGAATTCCTTTCGATAATTCGGAAGAATTCCTTTCGATAATTCGGAAGAATTCCTTTCGATAATTCGGAAGAATTCCTTTCGATAATTCGGAAGAATTCCTTTCGATAATTCGGTAGAATTCCTTTCGGAATTCGGTAGAATTCCTTTCGGAATTCGGTAGAATTCCTTTCGGAATTCGGTAGAATTCCTTTCGGAATTCGGAGGAATTCCTTTCGGCAATCGGAAGAAGATTTTTGTAAATATTTGGAGGTCGAGTGATACATCCGTATTTCAGAGTAATTTTATTCGGTATCAGGAGAAATTTTGTTCAGAATTCATTCTGTGAATTTTCTTCCAGGATTTAGTGGAATTACTTTCAGAATTCGATGAAATTTCTACGGTGTCATTTTTACGGCGTTCGTTGCAATTGCTCGCAGAATACGTGGGACTGCAATAAAACAACAAGCACTCAACATATTCTAAAAACTCAAATAGCTGCGAGGTTATGTGATAATAAAATTCACGGAACACATCTCACATTGTTGTTTCTAACGAAACCTATTTCCGTCGGTACGGCTCCATGCTTTTTGTATCCGGAACAGTTGTCTTTTTCTTTGCGTTTCCTATTCAAAATATGCATCCATCACGTCATTCCCGGTAACCGCTTTACGGACACGTGCAGAAGAGTGGACGTAAAGGAAAAATAGTTTTTCTTCCGCCCACCCCAGAGGCTGCTGTTGTTTGGATTTTCTTCTCCCGGGTAAACGAAGAGCTTCAACGCGTGGCGGTGGGAGTTTCGCCATCGAGAAGGATCAGAGAGCGGATTCCATTGCACGATGATGGGAAGCATCCCCACCCCCCAAAAAGGTAAACTGCCAACAACTTTCCACCTGAATGGAACCGAGAACGAAAGGCTGCCCTGTTGGAGCTTTCACACTGATTTTCCAATTCTGTGAATCCCTCTGCGGTAGTAAATACGACGTTTGCTACTCCGGGCCGGGGTAGTCTCATATGTGGGTTGGAAAAGCCGTTCCGTTTATTTTTCTTCTTGTCTGGCGTGGATTGTAAGTACGGCGTAGTACGGATGTGTTTTTCTTTCCCGGATTCCAAGAAGGAAACATTATCGATCGCTGTTGGAGTCAACTTGTGCTTCTTATCTTTGTTGCCAAAAGTACAAACAGGGCGAAAAGCTGGGGAATTATAGCGATTTTATCTCCCGGAGGATTGAAATTGCACATCGTGGCACAAAAGTTCGAATCCGGTGCTAATCTCGAACTAAGAACCCTCAGTCAGTTCGGCTGGCTTTACGAGCACTTGTGCAACCTTGAAATATGTTCGCAACTTTCTAATCCTGTCTAGGCTAGTGGTGTCATCCCGGGCTGGCCGAGTGGGAGTATTTGCATAAATTTGCATTATTTGCTTCGGAGCGAGAGCTTTACATCTCATTTTTCATCACACTTCTTGGTTTTCAGAAAATGCAGAGCTTTGACCCAGCGGTGAAAAGGTGTTGAAGAGGACTAATAATTAGAAATTCATGCCGGCTTTGTGTTTGTGGTCGAACTGCATCCCGATGACAGGGAAGAATTTCAAAATGATTTTATGGAAATCGGAGATTAAACTTCCAAATCGAAAGAGTATGATCATGTGACGTAAGAGAGGTAGAAAATATCGGAATTCGGAACACTCATTGAACAGAATAGCTTGAAGGAGGAAAAATTCTTTCCGTTGACTTCCGATTACTACAGCACTTTGAGTAGAATTTTATTGGATTTTTCAGTATAATGGAATCCAAAATCCATTCTGAGTTTTTTCTTTCTGAAGGAAAGGTTGATGAATCGAATTTGTTCACTTTAATGCAACAAAGTTACGTCCAATAAAAATTCAAGTGTTAACTTGTTCATTGATAATTGCTTCCATATTCGTAGAATTACTCGTAAATACAAATCGATTTTCGAACACAATAAGTTTACAATCTTGTTTTAAAGCTTCTCTCGATGCGTATCGAACATAATTCAATAATGTTGCATAAAATGAGAACGGAAGATTCTGTTTGATGAATGGGACAAAGTGCGGAAGGCATACTCGAACTCGATGATCTTGTTTCGGTTTACTGCCAGAAGCCATGTCCTGTCCAGCTTATAGCTCGGCACATGACCGAACACCTACCTGTGTGCATCTCCGCGCAACAAAAGGGGATTTTCCCTCTTGACGACCTTTTTGACCCGCTCTCCTGTCCCGTCCTTCCGTCCCTCTTTCAACCCGATAAAGTTTCCCATTTGGGTGAGATCAGAGGGGTTCCATTTGTCATTGTCCTGCAGCCGGAGCAGACACAACTTCTTCTCTGAGGTGAGCGAAACAGTACAGGTAAAATCATCCACCGAAGAGTGAATACCGCACTTGGCGTTGCAGTGGGTTTCAAATTTATTGGCAAATGGGGCAATCATAATCATGTTTCGCATGAATTGGAATTTAATGCGGGAATCTTCGGGAGAATAGAACTTTCTCGATTTCAATTTTATTTTTGTCTAGATGTTGCTCTTCAATCCATTATAAAGCTCGTAAACTCTTTGTCATGATGACAAATATTTGTCAAGTTCATCCATCAAACTGAATAGATATCAACATGGATATCAGGCAGATTTGACAAATACTTGTCGTTCTCACAAAAAGTGTACTGATAGCTTGAGGACAAGCTATTCAGAATTAATATAAAATTGTCAGGCGCTCATATTTCTACTATTTAGCATTTTTGAATGACGTAAACATCCACCACCGTTGGTTCAAATGTATCGAAGATTTGGAATGCAATTGGGAATCGTTTGGAGATGGTGCAACGATCATTTCTATGTAAAACGCAGCCCAATTGCGACTGTTCAATGTATTGGCTATTGGTAACGTTCGACTACACCCGGTTCTTTTTTTACACGGGTGGGTTTTAGTTGATTACGACCTTTAGCGTTGATGAAACTTTGAGTTAACCCCATGAAAAAATTCTCAAAAAATCAAAGAAAATTTAGGTGGTATTTAAAAAGCTGTGGAAAATCAGGTTAACCGGGAAATTGAAGAATACCAACCGTGTAAAAAAAATATTGGGTGTATTGGTAATCAGTTGCGTATGTACTTCCGTAATCAGTTTAGCGGATGGGAGTAGTGCGGCAACGTATAACAATTCAAAAGTTTACACAAGAATTCTAGTTGAAATATCTGTCATCTATGTTATACACTGGCCCGCATAATAGAGTGCCCACTTGCTCTTTTTCATACGAAACGGTCAACTTTGGAACTCTGCATCTCGGTCTCCCGTTAACTGATTTTGTTGGAAATTTGACCTGCGCTCCAACATAACTGGAATTTTACTATACCTAAGTTTCAATCGGAGAAGGGCCGTTTGGTCGAACACCTTTCGGCCGAATGCCATGTTGCCGAAGGCCACTAGGCCGACAGTTGTTTGACCGAATATACCATTAGTGGAACAAACCATTAGGCCGAAAGTCATTTGGCCGAAAGGGTCATATAGTCGAATAGGCCATTGGGCCGAATAGGTAATTTGGCCGAATAAGCAATTTTGTTAAATAGGTCACTTGGTCGAATAGGTCACTTAGCCGAACAGGTAATCCAGCCGAATGTGCCGTTTGACGTCTCACATCTCACGTCCCACCAGTGTTGTAAAATGTCATTTGCATTCGGTTGTATAATTTTCCCAGAACTTTTTTCTGAAGGTAGCCATCATTCCTGAGGTATGACGAACTTATAGCGCTTAAATGTGCCTGCAACTTTGTCAACAAGACATTGCTGTTATTATGTAATCTGAGGCGTGGGAGGCAAAATGTCATTCAAATGTTATTATGTCAAATGACACGTGACATTTTGGAGAGTTTCCACTATCCAGCCTCATATATAATATTTAGAGCAATGTACCCTTGAACAAAAATATAGCCCTACTCAAGCGTTATGAGTACATCTAAAATTATGGAATAAATTTGGCTTCTGAAGAAAGTTATGAACAAATTAGTCAAATGACATGCAGATGACATTTTACAAGCCTGCGTCCCACTGTGAAAAGTGAGAAATAAGAAGCTAGAAGTGATGAGCGATAAGAAATGCGTCTACCTTCTCACTTTGCTTTCCTCACTTTTTACAGTGTGACTGTGATGTAAGTAGTGAGGCATCTCACTCATATATCATATCAGTAGTGTGAAATTCGGGCGTTTGTCATTCGAGTGTTTGTGATAGAACCTTGGCTGAATAGGACATTTTACCGAACATGGCCGAGAGAAGTGAGAAATGATTAATGGGAAATGAGACGTCTCACTTCTCACTCCTCATTTCTCACACTCACAGACGTCTTTTTACAGTGAAGTGTGAAATGAGAAATAAGAAGTGAGACGAAAATTTCCGGATTCCAATGACAATCTAAGGAGCCAAAACAAAGGTATCGTCAGATTTTAAGCCAGACTTTTCATAAATATCAGTGGAATACCGTCAGGACCAGGGACTTTAGATGCATCTATGTTTTTTAAAGCGTTTAGAATATCGTTCACCAGGATCTGATTAACACCGATATCCATAGCGAATTCTGGGGTAGGCGGAAAAATATCTAGGTCGCGATCTTGTTCCCAAAAGGTGGTGCATATTTTTTGGAAGAAATCTCCAAAAAGATTACAGATGCATTCATGTAAATACATACATGGATGACGGAAAATTGTCTGTTTTCAATTTTGATTTTATGTAAATGAAGAAGTTCTTTGGACATGACTTTATTTTCTATTCGGCCAAATGACCCAATCGGCTTTATGTACTATTCCGCCTAATGTCCTATTCGGCGTAATGTCTTATTCGGCCAAATGACCTAATCGGCCTTTTTTACTATTCAACCAAATGTCCTATTCGGCCTACTGTCCTATTCGGCCTAATGTCCTATTCGGCATAATGTCCTATTTGGTCTAATGTCCTATTTGGCCTAATGACCTATTCGGCCAAATGTCCTAATAGGTCAAATGACTTTATCGGCCTAGTGTCCTATTCGGCCAAATGTCCTTTTCGGCCTTATGTCCTTTTCGGTCTAATGTCCTTAACGGTCTAATGTCCTATTCGGCCAAATGCCCTATTCTGCCAAATGACTTATTCGGCCTTATGTACTATTCCGCCTAATGTCCTATTCGGCCAAATGACCTATTCGGCCTTATGTCCTGTTCGGCTGGTCGAATGGACATTTAGTCGAAAGAACATTTAGTCAGAAGCATATTTAGTCGAAAGGACATTTGCTCGAATGGAAGTTTAGTCGAATGTTGAAAGTGTTTAGTAGCTAATAGGTAATTAGTTCAATGGATAATTCGTCAATAGATTTTTGGTTCAATTTGAATAAATAATCCACAAAATACGGGGATAAACTAATTAGAGGAATTCAGTTGACGTGAGCAAGTTCAATCAGCAGCGGAAGAAGCGAATACGAAAGCCAATGAGGATTGCTCACCTGAGCTGACAGATTGGATTATAAAAAGGATTGGATTAGAAAAAAAAAACACTTATGATACTGATGATGAAATACGCTCTATTCAATTTTCCGGCACCTGGTAAAAATCAATGTCATCACTGTTATTTTCCTAATACTTCATCGTAGTCAGCTTTGGAATATTTCGTTGATTGGAATTTGGTCGAATGGACATGGTTTTCTTATTCTTTTCATTGATACTCTTTTTTTCACTCAAAATTTATACAATAATTAGTTCAGTAGAAAATTGTCTTCCAACCATAATTCGTTAATTATTGGCCGAAAACTAAATTTCGACCGAATAGTCGAAACATCATTCGACTAAATTTCTTTTAACCAGGTGGTATAGATTCATCGTAGTCGGTTAGAGGAGTTAGCCAAAGTCATTATTCAGTCGGGAATATTTACCGTTTTCGTAATATTTATTTTTTATGTGAACTCATCATTCTTTGGACAATTTTGGAGCCATAATTATGTGCCTTTTAGAAACACCGCAATAAATCTTTTATTTTTAATTTACTTGTCATAAAACAAGTTCGTACAACACCATTTAACTCCACCACTGCTCCTGTTCGGTATAATGTTCTATTCGGCGTAATGTCCTATCAGGCCTAATAACCTATTCTGCTTAATGCTCTATTCTGCTTATTGTCCTATTCGGCCAAATGTCCTATTCGGCCCAATGTACTCTTCGACCAAATGCCCTATTCGCCCAAATGTCATATTCGGCCAAATGTCGTATTCGGCGTAATGTCCTATTAGGCCTTATATCCTATTCTGCTTAATGTGCTATTCTGCTTAATGTCCTATTTTGCCTATTGTCCTATTCGGCCTAATTTCCTATTCGGCCAAATGTACTCTTCGGCCAAATGTCCTATTCGGCGGGCTTTGGGACTGTTCGTCGAATGACATTTCGTCGGATGACTTTTCGTCGAATGACATTTAGTCGAAAGTATATTTGGTCGAAGGGACATTTAGTCGAATGGACATTTAGTCGAATAGAAATTAAGTCAAATGGACATTTAGTCGAATGGACATTTAGTCGAATGGGCAAAAGAGTATCAAGTCAAATGTTGAAAGTGTTTAGTCGGTAATAAGAGTAATTAGTTAAATGGATAATTCGTCAATAGATTTTTGGTTAATTTGAATAAATAATCCTCAAGATACATGGACGTGGGAAAGATCAATCAGCAGCGGAAGAAACGAATACGGATGCTGATGAGGAATTTTCACCTGAGCTAACAGAAACTTTTTGAAATCCGGTGTATTATAGAAAAATTGAAAACCTTCAGCATTAGTTTCAGATGGTGAAACACCCTCTATTCTATTTTCCGGCACATGGTCTAAAACCAATGATATCAATGTTATTTTACCAATACTTCATCGTAGTCGGCGTTGGAACACTTCGTCGATTGGCATTTAGTCTGTCCTGATTGACATTTAGTCTGTCCTGTCACTGTCCTGTCATTTAGTCTGTCCTTTCGACCAAATGTCATTCGACGAAATGGTATAGATTCATTCGGCGTAATATCCTATTCTGCTTAATGCCCTATTCTGCTTAATGTCCTATTCTGCCTAATGTCCTATTCGGCCAAATGTCCTATTTAGCCAAATGTACTCTTCGACCAAATGCCCTATTCGGCTAAATGTCCCATTCGGCCAAATGTCCTATTCGGCCAAATGTCCTATTCGGACAAATGTCGTATTCGGCGTAATGTCCTATTCGACGAAATGTCCTATTAGGCCTTATATCCTATTCGGCCAGATGTCCTATTCGTCCAAATGTCATATTCGGTCAAATGTCCTATTCGGCCAAATGTCCTATTTGGTCAAATATCCTATTCGGCCAAATGTCCTATTCGGCCAAATGTCCTATTCGGACAAATGTCCTATTCGGCCAAATGTCCTATTCGACCAAATGTCCTATTCGGTCAAATGTCCTATTCGGCCAAATGTCCTATTTGGTCAAATGTCCTATTCGGCCAAATGTCCTATTCGGTCAAATGTCCTTTTCTGCCAAATGTCCTATTCGGCCAAATGTCCTATTTGGTCGAATGTTTTATTCGGACAAATGTCCTATTTGGCAAAATGTCCTATTTGGCCAAATACCGTATTCGGCCAAATGTCCTATTCGGCCAAACTTCCTATTCGGCCAAATGTCCTATTCGGCCAAATGTCCTATTCGGCCAAATGTCCTATTCGGCCAAATGTCCTATTCGGCCAAACGTCCTATTCGGCCAAATGTCCTATAAATTTGACGGTTTGTAACTTTTCGCGGTACGACATTTGGCGGTTTGTACCTTTTCGCTGAATGACTTTTGGCGGAATGCACCATTTCGCGGAATATTAATAATAATAGCCTTTGTTAATTCGTTAAACACGAGATTAACACGTTGAAACTTTTATACCTAAAGGCCCGAAAATCCTTTTTTGGCCAGATGTTGAACCCAGCCTTCTTCAGTCTTGCGGCTAAGGAAGGACTCCCACACACTTAAAAGCCAACATTTATTTCGGTAAAATTATTTAACGAATAGGTTCTGTAACATCGCTTTAAAACGGAATGTCGTCAAAAAATGTTTCGCCGCATTATTTCAAATTTAATTACCGAAAATCAGCTAAAAAATGTACTACTAAGATTCGGAAATATGTTTTGCTATCTTCATCGGTAAACTATCCAATTTACCGAGTTTCGGGGAAGTACACTTGTCAAGTCTCAAAACGTCAGAAAAGCAAGTGTTGGAAAAAAAGAAGTTTCATTTAAGTTTTAATGTCATATTTAACCAAACATTGTACTATATCCCGTGCTTGTAAATGCCATCAATAATAATGAACAATTCGAGAGGACGCTCATTGTTTGATAAAATGTAAATCGAGCTTACAATGTACGTTTTTTATGACATTGTTCTTGGATGAGGAAGAGTGTTCCAGCTCGTCATATACTTAGTGAAGCCACAGATAACAGATATTGAGGCTGGCATCCGATACGTGTGTAAACATCCGCAACCGTTAATTCAAATGTATTTTAAATTGGGACCGCGTTTGGCAATCGATTAGAGATGGCGCAAGGATCATTGTTATTGAAAACGCAGCCCAAATGCGGCTGTCAAATATATTGGCTGCGTTCAACGGATGATAATCAGCTGCGTTCGTATGTACTGCCGCAATCAGTTGAGTAGATGGCAGTAGTTGGTCAACGTATATCAATTCAAAAGTTTACACATGATTTTCAATAAAATTTGTTCTAGCCTAAATATCTGTTATCTGTGGTGAAGCTAAAGTAGTGCTAGAATGTTTTGTTTTTCTTATGTGATCGAAATACAATAATCCTGTCTAATGAGCAGGTTCAAAATGCTTGAAGTTATTCCGATCCCGCTAGTTTCTATTTATTAGCAAACAAGAACTAGCAGCGACTTCAACCTGCTAATTAGACAGCTAAGCATTATTAAATCTTCGGGCTCAAATATAAAATAAGATATTAAACATCATTACTGGTATTTTGTTAACAGATATTTATAGTTTGAAGTTCATTTCATGTTCTTCGATTAAATAAATTTGTGAAAAAAAATAATTATTTACATTATCTCGGTAAAGCACCTCGCCGAGCACTTCGGCAACGTATTACGTATTACATGGCAAATTTTGACAGCTGGATGTTTTCGTAAATTTTACGACCAGTCGGTAATTTAAACTTTTGCCGGGATTTTTACCGAGATCTCAGCTGTTGGGTTCTCAGTAATTTATTTTGCCGGCCTCGGCGAAAAAAATAAAGTTTCCAGTATATTTAGAAGTAGTTTTCAAAATTTCAATTGCCTTTTATACCGGGCAGATACATCCATTTAAAGAATACGTTACTTATCCTTTCTCCTTATACCGGGCAGACGCATTATTTTACGGAAGACATTATCAACTCCTTCCACCTTGTACCGGGCAGATGCATCCATTTAAAGAAGGCGTTACCCCTCATTTCGCCTTATAACGGACAGACGCGATCGTTTAAAGAAAGAATTATAAACTCCTTTCGGAAATTTATTTTGCCAGCCTCGGCGAAAAAAATTATGTTTGCAGAATATTTAGAAGTAGTTTTCAAAATTTCAATTGCCTTTTATACCGGGCAGATACATCCATTTAAAGAATGCGTTACTCATCCTTTCGCCTTATACCGGACAGACGCATTATTTTATGGAAGACATTATCAACTCCTTCCACCATATACCGGGCAGATGCATCCATTTAAAGAAGCTTTACCCCTCCCTTCGCCTTATACCGGGCAGATGCATCCATTTAAAGAAGGCGTTACTCCTCCTTTCGCCTTATACCGGGCAGACGCGTTCTTTAAAAGAAGGCATTATCAACTCCTTTCGCCTTCTACCAGGCAAGTGCATCCATTTAAACAAGGCGTTACCCCTCCCTTCGCCTTATAACGGGCAGACGCGTTCTTTTAAAGATGGCATTATCAAATCCTTTTTCCCGGCAGATGCATCCATTTTAAAAAGGCGTAACCCCTCCCTTCACCTTGTACCAGGCAGACGCGTTCTTTTAAAGAAGGCATTATCAACTCCTCTCGCCTTCCACCAGGCAGATGCATCCATTTAAAGAAGGCGTTACCCCTCCCTTCGTCTTATACCGGGCAGACGCATCCATTTCAAGAAGGCGTTACTCCTCCCTTCACCTTATACCGGGAAGACGTGTTCTTTGAAAGAAGGCATTATCAACTCCTTTCGTTTTATAGCGGGCAAATGCATCCATTTTAACAAGGCGTTACCCCTCCCTTCGCCTTATACCGGGCATACGCGTTCTTTTAAAGATGGCATTATCAACTCCTTTTGCCTTATCCGGCAGATGCATTTATTTAAAGGCGTTACTCCTTCCTTCGCCTTATACCGGTAAGACGTATTCTTAGAAAGAAGACATTAGCAACTCCTTTCGCCCTATACCGGGCTGTAGATATGGTGGGGTTTCAGGTTTTGAAACCCGCACCCTGCATCGAACCCGAACCCAATGGGTTTGTGAGATAAAAAAAAATCCGGTCCGGGTCGGGTACGGGTTTGAAAAATAAAGTACTGAAAATTATTTTATTCAGTTTTGTTAATTGTGAGGCTAGTTCGTTGTTTGGGCTCACACCAGCCAGAGAATATCTAGTTTGAATTTTTATTAATTAAATAATTCTTGTAATTAATCGAGTAAGAAATCATTAAATATTTGAATGGTAATTATTCTAACTGAATTCCGCCAAATAGCATTCCGTGGAATGGTTTTCCGTGAAAAGGTACATTCCGCGAAATGTCTTTCGGAAAAAAGTTCATTCCGCGAAATGTGTTTCGGAAAGTTGATAGGTACATTCCGCGGAATGTCGAACCGCGAAAAAAAATCCGCGAAATGTTTTTCGGCGAAATAGTATACAACCGGCCAATTCGGCCAAATGTCCTATTCGGCCAAATGTCCTATTCGGCCAAATGTCCTATTCGGTCAAATGTCCTATTCGGCCAAATGTCCTTTTCGGTCAAATGTCCTATTCGGCCTAATGTCCTATTCGACCAAATGTATCGACCCTGTAAAATCCAACCGAATCATGTTGTTGTTCACCGGCACAATGAACTTATGGAATAAAAAATAAATAAAAAAACTGATAAATAAACACCGTAGCACAATAAACTTATTATTGATACATGATCGACTGTAACATTTATTTTCCCCAATATTTTGTAAAACACACATATAAACTTAATTGCAGTAATCTCTGGGGAAGGCACAATCCCCGTGTCAAAATGTTGGACAACGAATAAACTCGTTTTTATCAATAAAGACTGCGTAGCCGTAATATATATACAAAAAAAAAAAAAAAAAAAAATCATTCTTTGCCGATCGCTTGAAGTAGCCGGATGTGAATGTCCGTGTCTCCATCGCAGGCAGTTATTTTGTCTAAACAGTGGAGTTTTTCTCACAAAAGTGAGTTTTATATCCTCCCGCGTCATTCCCACTGTGGATTAAGTGGCTGTCTAAGGCGATTCGTGATAATCGAAGAAGGTGCACGTATAGCTAAAGGGCTACGCGTGCATTTACAAGTGATATTATTCGGTCTCCATCAAGTCAACAGAGAGGCCGAACAGCACCAGCGCAGCATCTACCTACTCGAACGGGAACGGATAAGTATAACAAAGTGTATTGTTCTAACCGTTCCCATTGCAACCAATTTGCACTCACCACACAGCAGTGGTCGAGCCGCTGTCTGTCTGTCGTTCACCACCTCCCCATGGTTTGCAAGAATGCCCGGTGTACAAAAAGCGCACCCAAAAAGTGAAGCGCTCGCTGGTACAGCGCTCCAAGCAGTCGTATGCGGAAATGGTGAAGTCGCAAGACACATCCGCAACTGCCAACGCAACGGGCCGCTATTTCAGCTGCCGTTCAAGTTAGTGACTTTTATGATGTCATTTCCATTGACGAATCGGACTCTGACGTAGCTGATAAGGATGTTTCTGCGGAGGTACACGTGCCCGAAAAGAGGAAGAAACTGTCTTCCTGGGATTGCGCCAAAAGAAAACAAAAATCATCCCTAGAAGCTTGCCCAAATCTGATGGTAATGGGGATTATTTAAAATTCCGAAGCAGCCTGTCTATACTGCTCCTTTTGACCCATGTTGCAGTAAGACACTAGAAGTTACTGCTTCCAATTGTTGAGATCACCTTTCTGAACGGTAGCCTTTACGGTAACGTCTAATGGAAAACGATCCATAAAAATGAAAAACGGTCCATAAATAAGACCTGAAATATTCCATAAAACGCTTCATAAATCCACAAAAAAGTTCGAGTATTCCAAAGAATATTTTTATGATCCACAAACCAAAAAAATGATCCACAAACAAATTTGTTTAATTTATATCCATAATCCAGCACTAATTATGATCCATACTTTGGTCATATGATCCACCATTTGATAATGTGATCCATAAATGTAGAAAAAGGCTAATGAACAGCATTAATTGATCCACATTTCTACAAATCTTATGATCATTTATCAAAATTATGATCATATCACCAAAAACTATGATCATTTGAATAAAGTTATGGATCAAATGGCCAGAATTATGGACTGCCTGACTAAAAATTATGGATCATATTACTGAAATTATGGATCAATATCACGATAAAAAATAAAGCAAACTTGAAGTTTTGTGGATCAAAATATAGTTTTTTGATCATTTCAAAGATTATGGATCATTTGTCATGGCTTTCATGGAAAATAGTAGAATTGGGCCGTTTTTCTTTGACCATGTTAATGAAATATATTTCCCAATTAACGTTAAACTTTAGCTTAGCGTGTTCAAAATATTCTTCATGGAATCTCATTAATTATTTTATGGATTATGGTGCATTTAAGGAAACATCGATGTTATTTATGGATCGTTTTCCAGTTTTTTATGGATCTGTCTTTATCGTTTATATGCAAAAGCAGCGTTTTGCCGTTCGAACTGGCGAATATAATCCAACGTACATTCTGTTTAACATACTGAGACCGCTTGATGAGTCTCCTTCGACGGCGAATGTATCAGCAGGTTTCGTGAGGCCGATCATCAGACGACCAGATGTTTAGCCTGTGGATGATTCTTGATATTCAAATTAACTGGCGATTCAACAACGTCAACATCAAAGCAGCGTTCGATTCAGTGAAAAGAAAGTTGTCGGCAGAAAACATCCGAAATGCGTCGGTTGGCGAATCTGATTAGACTGATACGTGCAACGCTGAATGGCTCAAATCAAGTATATCCGAACTGCAGACGAAGGTCAACTTCGTTTGCATCTTTGACGGATCAGCAGGTGATGTACTGAATTTAGTTCAATATAGCAATTTGCGGGCGTTATTAGGAGATTCGCGTAGATGAACGGCACCATTATCACCCGGTCGCATATGCCCTGGGCTTTGTGACGACATCGGCTTCTAGCTGGAATCGATCGCAGATGAATTAACGCGGAACAGACAAAACCTGGGATTTTCCGGAGGAAAAAGCGTCAGCAGGAAGATCGAGACCGTGAAGAACGGAGCAACTGTACCGCGCTAATAACACACGAAAGTTCTGCATAAGTTGAACTGTTCACGTAAGGCTTTACGCCTTCTCAGCCTGATATGTGTATGACATAATGGAACCTTCCGCCGAACGAGCGGATAATCAGCGTGGCGGCAGCACTACGAAGAGCACCTGAATGGTGATGTGGCAGACGAAGATGGCGGTATGGTGATGGACCTGAGGAACGCGCACAGGGATATAATTTTATCGACTTCGGATCTCCAGGAACCAGGAGGATATCACGGCCGAAGAACAAAGTTCTGGGGTTGACCAACCACCAGGAGAGCTATTTAAACACGGTGAGGTAATTTTAGCCAGGAGCGCTGCACTGGGCCGGGCTGGTCAAGATTTGGCATGGAAGCTTTGCCGCAGGAGTGGATGGAAGGTGTCGTGTGTCCCATTCACGTAAAGGGCGATAAGCTGGATTGTATAACCACGCAATCACATTGCTGAACGCTGCATGCATGGCGGCGCTCCCAAATTTTATGCCGTCGACTAGCACCAAATTGCAAGGAGTTCGGGGCAGCACGGCGGGTTTTATGGGCGAACGCCCACGATTTGGATTAGGTGTTCGCCATTCGCCAAGTACTGCAGAAATGTCATGAATATAACGCCCACATCATCTATTCATCGACTCTGTGCTTTGCTATGATAAATTGATAGAGACCAGCTATGGCAGCTAATGCAATGTCGGCTCTGACAACTGACATGGTTGATCAAGGCGACGATGGATCGGTGATGTGCGTAGTCTGAGGTTTCAGGGCACTCGAGTCTCTCGAAAATGCGCAGGGGGTTACGCAAGGTGATGTCTGTGTCTGCTATTCAACATCGCTTTGAGGAGTATACAACGGCAGGAATTGACACGAGTGGCCGGGATTTTCACGAAGTCCGTCCATATTTGGTTTCGCTGACGACATTGATATCATGGTACGTACTTTGAGGGTTTGAGTTTGCACGACTGAAAGCGAAGCCAACGGGTTGACTAGTCATCAACAATGCTCAAAAAATGAAGTATATGATAGGAAGAGGTCAAGAGGGCTGCTTTCACCTACCAGCGTTTCTATCGGTGGTTGAAGAGTTCGTGTACTTGGGCTCACTCGCTGATAACGATACCAGCAGAGAAATTCGACGAATCGCAGCAAATCGTATACTTTGACTCCGCTAAACGTTCCGATAGAATAGAGTTCGCCGCGTCGTTCGCCGCCAAACTGACAACTACAAAACGCTCATTAGACCGGTGCAGTTCCTCACGGGACACAAGACTCTGGACGATGCCTTTATGACCAACGCACCACTGGGTAAGCCAGCGAGTGCTGCGTACCATCTATGGTGAGGTGCAGATGGCGGACGGCATGGAGGAGGCGAATGAACCACGAGATGCATTTCAGCCGTTGGGAGAACCACCATCGTTCACACCAGTAAATCGGAAGACTTTGCGGCTGGCATAACCAGAATATTGACAGTAACCTAGTCTGGCAGTAAAAATAAATAAATAAACAAATTCTCAGCCATAACGCCAACAGTTCATATTTTTTCCGTTTATAATGGTTTTTGCCGACAACCGACCACCCTTATATAAACGGTATAAAATCAATACCAAACAAAACCATTTTTTTGTAAATTTTTGAATTTTAAATTGAAATAAATCAAATTTCTTTACTAGTTATTAGTTTATGCTTATAATAGGCTTCCTCATTGAGTGTAAATATCAATTACTTCGTTCATAATTGACGAAAGTTATGAACTAAAAACAAAAAGGCCGACAAACCGACCCTCACCTCTCCCTCATATAGCTAAGATCTCTAGCTTTTGAGAGCATATCGATGCAACAACATTGACTTGAAAAAAAGTAAAAGGAGTGTTGATAATGGGAGGTCATTGTGGTGTGGATGATGTTCCTTAATTTTACTACTAATTTATAAGAACAGGTACATCGTGAGCGCATATCTTTTGATGATTGCTTCTTAGAATATATTGATTCTATACATCTCTGATGTTCTACATCCGACATCTTCCCAATGATGGCTCCTTGTCGCTTCCTTAATCATAAACACGAGTATTCTGCATCTCGATAATCACCCTGTCTCGACGTGTTAAGGATCATCTTTGTCAGCGGATTCACCTATGTCGATATGTTCCAAGTTTCCAAGCTACCAGAATCCAGGCCTGCGAAGGGCGGCGTTTTGATGCTGCATCAAAATCATCGATTAATTTAACAAAGAAAATCATAGTCATCGAAAACCCTCCCATTGAAAATATGTTTCAAATATCGTGATATTTTGCGAAGTAGAGGCTTGGTGCCGATCGAAATAAGGAAAATTTATTAAAGGCATCATTCTTGTTCAAACACACCTGCATCTATACTTTCGCACAAGTTCTCGAAAATGAAAACATTTACGTCTATTTGGAAAAATCTGCCTGAACAATGGTTTGTTTACAAAAATAGAATTGTCAGTGGAAACCCAATTTCAACCGAACAATGGAACCCAAAGATGATGGCTATTGTCAAACGTAGTGGCAAGATTGGGGGTACCAGATAGACTAGACCATCTTTGGACAATAACAACAATCAACAAATGAACAGACGGATTTGTTATCGTTTTTCATAGAAACGCTTTTTTAGATTTAGTGCCTACAAGATCGTATGGAAAATACACGAATAAAGCTAAATGAAGCCATTTAAAAGCGAGTGTCAGTTAAGGAGCTGTTAGGGAATTCCAGTCAAAACGGTACCAATTTTACCTTCCAATCAATTTTCAATCTCCTATCTCGATGGTCCCTTTCAATATTGAGACGTGGAGAGGCGACTGACTTTCAAGGCGATTATTAATTGAAGCCATGTGGTGAATTTCAAATTCACCACACGTTTTCTACTTCCTATTATCAAAAGTTCAAATCTAGTTATAATTTTATAATGCTGAAATTAAAGTCGATTTCTGCCCAGCACAAGCAACGATCTATGATGTTTCATCCCCATGGGCAATATGTGGTTCCCTTAATTTCCAGCCTTGAAAATCACAAGAAAAGCACGTGGTTTCCAAGATGGCTGTTTGTGGCTTTGTTGTATAACCACCTAAGATATGACCTCAAGGATGTTCTAGTATCTTAGATGTTCTGATAATATCAAAATGTATCCATAATGCTATGATGATGTCCTAAAGAGTTTGGCTTCACCTTATATGAATAGTGGGACATTTCATCGTCTATTGATTATTTTGAATGTAAATATTTGAACTAAGGGACAGCTTGGAGTTCTAGAAGTCCTAAATGTGTGCAATGTTTATAGTGATCGAACCTAATTTCATCATATTGGTATAATAGACCGTCAAGGTTTTAACTCAAGAATAGTTTAGATAACAGTAAATATTGTAAATAATCGTAAGTATTATCGTAAGAGTGGTTCAGGAAATTATCGTGATCAGATTAATCCGAACGAGAATGAAAAGTCTCTACTATCATCTGCTAATGATATTAAAGAGATCACCATAACAAAGAGATGAAGGTCAAACTGGAACAGCGCATTTGCTGTCAAACTGGTTGTTCCAATCGAGAACAAAATGTTGTTAAAGGTAGGAGTATTGCGTCACTTGTTTTAATCCAGGCTCGTTACACGACATGTAGATACCGCGAGTACTTTTGATAGCTGTCATATGAATCTGATTCGAGGCTGTCCTATGATAATTTCTTTCAAAAAGCTCCAAACGTGGGAGCAGTGGTTCTGATGATGCATTTCAACTTGTTCTACATAGCGTGCGTCAACACAAAATGAGCAAGGTTCATTTGCTAATTGATTCTGTTTTTGCACTTATACAAGTTTTTCAATTTGTTATCATGGCTTGTTAAGATTCGGAACATTGTTTTGTTCAGTTATCTATTGAGAGCATTTCTGCAAACTCTGAACGTGATGCAGTACAGGTTAAAGATCAAACCAGAGCAGGTAGCTCGGATTTAAAGTTTGCTATAGAACACAGATAATTAGCGTACTATTGGATACTCTACCTTGGACAGATGAAATCAACCCAAACTTTGAGTTCAATATTCGCATGATGAAGATATCGATAGAAAAAATTTCCAAGATTGGGTGGTTCTTTTTCCACCCATGATTGCTTCAACCACCTACTAGGTTGCCCAGCTAACACTCTTAAATTTGAGGTTCAAATTCTCTATTTTGGGATGATTAAGTCCGTCTTGATAAATTAAACTCAGTTTGGGTAAATTGTTTACATGGGATTACAAGGCAAACAACCTAGTGAGAAAGTCATTTTACTCAAATTTGGGTTATTTAGCCCAAACCACAGTTTTTGAGTGCAAACAACCCACTTGCATAGGTGTTTGGTTCAGAATCGCTGTTTCCATATTTTCAGGGCAGAGCATTAAATTTTAACAACTTCACAGAGCTATGTATCTGCATTTCCAAGCAGGATTTTGACAGTTGATTCTATCTTGGTCATATAAGGCTGACCCATCCATCCAGTCAGATTGTGAATCATATAGGTCTGTTCACATTACGTAACCAAAAATCCAGAAATTTTGACCCTCCTCCCCTCTAAATGTAAAAGTAACATTTTAGAAATTTACCTCACTTCCCCATGTAACGCTAACATGTGAAGAATTTTAAAGGAAATTATTTTTTCTTCGCTTGAAGACATTAGTTTTTGTATTTTTTAAACACCGCTAGCGGCAGATCAAGTAATCAAGTTTAGTAGAATGCAGCTAGTAGAAACGGAAATAGAATTTTGCGATAACCATTTATGTTTAGCGGAACTGATGGTGTCGAAAAATACAATATTCCTGGTATTTTTACTTCGATATCAGTGACTATGTCAGCGTGCTTGATTTTCATTACTTTAATGTTCGATAACGATAAACATGAATTATTTCAACTCAGAGGTTAAAAGAAGGCACAAATAAATTTTTTATTCGCGTTATAAAAGGTACATTGGTAGTACCACCAGCTTTAGGTATAAAGTATAACGCAATCTTGGACCTCACCACTCCCCAAAAGCGTTACGTAATTCGAACAGACCCTAACTTAGAAGTTTGATCTGGAAAACAGTACATTTTTAATTGAACTCTTGTTGTTTTTCTCCTCATAAGCCTTTGCAGGTTGTGTTGACGGGGCTGTCAATTCGAGTATTTTCGATTCATCTATGCTCAGAGAAAGTATTGACGATTTTTCTGTATTTTTGTATGTAGTATTTTGTTTATTTTTGATTTTGTGTCTGTTGAGCATATTTTATTATATGCTGTAATACCAATTACCTTCTCATTTTTTAGAGTATTTTCTGTACATAGTATTGAGTATTTTTAGTTTTCCCTGCACATATCTGTCACTTTTGTTGTTTTTCGTATATAATGTTTACATTTCACCGAACATAATTTCGAGAGAAAAAGATATTTTTAAAATCAGTGAATGTTTTAAAGTTTTATTACGCGTTAATATGAGTGGTAGAGATTCGATGGAAAATGATGCAGCTCACGTCCGAATCATTCGACAGTGATCGGATGATGTGTAACTGAAAGATATAAAACGAGAATAGATCATCAAAGTTGATTATTCACTGCAAAGTTGAATGCGCATTTCCAGTGAATATATAGTTACAAGCAAGGACTTTCGAAGAAACTACGTGGATGATTGGTATGTACAACTATATGGCTATCCACAAGCTGCACTCAAAAAGAAGTAAATTTATATTTCTAAATAACAAATTTGTCATGCCATGAAATTGAACAGAAATATTAGGATTCCCACTCAAGGTCGATACAAAAATGATGGAATCCGTAACAATATATCAGCTCTTGATTCGGATACAAATTCGGAAGCGGAAGATGAGTTGGACCTAGAAAGTGCAAAGTCATCAAGTTGTCAAATATCAAGAACCATCCGATCGTTCAGTAAAAGAAATATAAAGATGGACAACAGAGCAAAGAGACCAAACAAACGAAATAAAAATTGTTTCGCAAAACTAGGGATACTACTGGATACCAGTGAAGTGGAACTCTAGGAAACACCCCATTCAAGGCATCGACACGTAACACTCATGGAAGAAAAGATGCAAGATTATGATCCGATTGATCGTCACATTAACACAAATGGTAAAAGTTAATAATAAAGGAAAACAATCAGAACAATTTCAAAAAACATTTTCGCGAATTTAAATAGGGAAAAGGTTCTCCATAATAACGAGTTCGAAAAACATTGGGCATTTTGTAACCTAAGGGAGGTCAGAAAGCGAACAGAAACATGGAAGTGAACGGACTTCCGTCAGCATCCAAATTCACACGTTCGAAAGTCATGCGAAAAAGTTAAACGCTCGTATTGAAGTAATTCAGTAAGACTTGTGTTGGTCTTAGTTCGAAGAAATTTCAAAAATTCTTTTATTTCAGATGGTCAGTCACTCCAAGAATTAAAGTAGTATGTCGCAAACTGCAGTTGCAGGTCTTTGTCCACAAATTGACGAAAACGGTATTCGGAAGTGAAATCCTTCCATCACATGTCCTGAAGTGATCAGAAAACATTGATTGTAGATCAAAAGTTCTATTGTTTATATGATCTTGGCAACAATGCAGTAGAAAATCGATCTCTTTCAATTTGCTAAGCTCGGACGGACAATAAATTTTAAATTGATCCGATATCTGCGGTGGGTATCCTTCATGGAAAACAGTAATGGAATCAGGAATACTGTGCTCAGGAATGTAGCTGATGGCGACTCCAGGTTGATTGGAGCATGAAATCTAAGAATGAGCGCTTCTCGTAAGTTTCCAATATCCCAGGAAGAAGTACCGAAGAGTGGATGACGGTATGCTGCAAAGGGCGATTTCTGTGTTTACGATACAGATACAGATTCATTTTGTTAATAAGCCAAAATGCTTTGGTTGTCACACACGAGAGCCTATGCATATTGGATGTCCGATTCAATGCACTGTTATGTAGTATACATTTTTTTAATATTTCAGGAAAATTTCGTATTCAGAAGTCATTGAAATTGATAGATGGCATAAGAGAATCATGTCTCACTTCTGATTTGAACACATAAAAGTGTGGAAGACGTTCATGAAGTTTCAGTAGATCCAAGGGTGAATTAATCTTTTAAAATTCACTGGACGCACGGAACGTGTAATCATCTGATGAATCTGTATTTTGAGTGCTTATGATACCTTCAGCTTAACCACTGGAGAAATCGAAGAAATATGGCTTTGTAACATTGTTACATCCGTGTTCAGGCTAACTGGCTAAATACAGAAAGATATGAAACTATTGACAGTTATCGTCACTGATACTGCCGAGTTGGGAAATGAAATTACGTCTCACCTTTTGTCACCTGTTAAATTGTCGTGATCTTGGTAAACCCGAGTTATTTCTGCCGGGGCTAATGCATTCTCAACATTGTGAACGATCGTTTGGTAACGCAAGATCTATGTCCGGAGCACAAAGTACGGTAATCAATTTCGACATACTTGAGTATCTCAACAAGGCATCTAGATTCGAGTACCTGTGAACGATAGAGGTCATATTGAAGGATAAAGTCGAGTTTGCAAAGAGGATCATAGACTGTGGTATAACATTTTGAATTCCTCTGATCTCGAAATCGAGTGGCTGTGCACAAAGCAAAGCAGCGAGGAAGGTCTTCTGGATTCACTGCTTGGAATGCGATGAAAAGGATTTCAGTTGTTGTCTTCCAGCTCTTTAAAGATCCGATATTCATCCAATAGAAGAAATAGAAATTTGCGAGGAGCAGTGGTCTGAGATTGACACCGACACAAACACATATACAGATGAACTTTTGCTCGTCGTAAGTGGAGCGAGAATAGTTGAAGCTGATGTATTACTCAACAAAATAGGAGCAGATCTCAACTATTTATGCAAACAAGATGAATTCACTGTTCATTGGTAGTCAGGTATGACCCATTTCTTATTATTATATATCTTGTTAATATTTAAAATGCTCTTCTCGGGCACTATCAGAGGTTCTTCAAAATCATTACATTACAGGCTAAGAAATGATGTTGGAAGCGCCAGATTAGTAGAGTTGTTGCATCTTTCTTCAAATCAAACCAGATAATGACAGAACTCCAAGGGTTTCGTACACCTAAGGCTAGTAAAGTAGGTATCTCGATTAACAAAAAACAACATGTTCCTTCATATCATTAGTGGGATTGTTTATTTGTAGTAGCCAAAAGCAAGTAACGAGGGAATAGACAGGATCATTCTGAAAGTTGTTGTTGTCTCGTTCGGTTCAGTTTTCTAACTGGTACTGAAACGGAAAGGAAGCGTTGAAGATGTTCTATTAAAGTACACTAGTACAGTTCAACAAACCAAAAGGAATAAAGGAATACATGTACAAGTTTTCTGTTCTTGAACGCAATGATCTTGTTATAATATCAGACCCCTGCAATGTTAATATAACAAACTATCTAAGCCATATATCGAAAAACCAAAAATGACAAATGAAGGATTGAAAATTTGTGATCATAGCAGATCGTATTTGAACACATTTATGGGGCAATAAATGAGGCACCTAATACAGACATTGATAAAATGCAAAATAAATGGAAACTCTAATTAATTAACCTATTTGATTGTCGAAAAAGAGAACGCTTCAATCATTTGAATCACAAAATCGTAACGTTGGAATATACCTCGCTTAGCTATCGTTGTTGAAGATTGCATATTCTAGTTTTGCTGAAGGGTAGTTTATCGTTGTGGTCTGCTGCTATGTATATGCTTCAAGAATAATTGGTCGCCATATCAATGTCAATCGAATGTCGATATAGTAGTAAAAAACGTATCCTTAAACCGATGTCCGCTTTACCAAACTACTGTCAATTATTTTTGAACAAATTACCCTCTAATCATTGCAAATATAATTCACTGTATTTACTATTAAGATTCAGTTTGTACTGTCATTTATATTCCCATTTCCATTGTACCTTGACGATCTATACCTGATCAGTCGACTAGTACGAGTCCAGATGGCGAGACACTGAAGGGCCTTTATTGTTGAGGTCGGAAGAAACGATCTCAAAGTGCGGGTAAAGTAGTGGAATTAAATGGAATAGAACTAAACCTGTCTTATGACAAGTAAATACATTCCACTAAAGATCTTAACAATTCTAGATTGCTTCAAAGAATATCGTATGTCAAAGAACATTCCGTTTTCACACTCTCTTTCAGCTTGTACAAGCTTCCGGTTGATATTTTGCCACATTTTCACTTCAGAACGCTAGACAAACGCTATAATCTGGATATCTGCCAAGAAATCTGAAGTAAACTTTATTATAGATCTGTAATAATCGAAAGAGAATGGAGCAAAGAGAGACTCTTTGTTCATACGACCTATTCTCAAAGCACTCTAAATTTCGTATCACTTATCTGTCAATGTCTAGATATTTCCAGCAATAATACTCTGTAATCCAGCATTTCGTACAAGCGTAATATCTTCCATTTGTTTACACTTTTCACACTAAAATCACACATTTTTATTGGCAAAATCTAAAGAAATTTCCAAATAAATTCTGTAAAAAGTGCGTTAATAACCAGCCGCCGTAGGAGAATCCACATAAGTTATTAGTTAATAAGGTTATGTGTTTCACATATACATCTATCGAATTCACATACGTTATATGGGAACATAGTCAAAATTTATGTGCCACACATAAGGATATGAATTGGATTTTTGTCAGTGTAGGCAACCAAGGTTCAAAACAGGCAGTCATGACGTGTACGAACCTGGATAAAGAAATCTAGAAATAATAAGCTGATCCAAAACAAGAAAATAAAGATTCAAATTATTTGCAACTTTCGACATGCAGCCAATTCATTCAAATCCGTGAAAAAAAAAATCATCTTAGTTCTATATGAACCAAAAACTTAAGACGATTAATCACTTGGGGAATCATGACTGTTGAAAAATGTTATCTACAATTTCTCTAATATAATTTGAGATCGGATCTCCAATTGCTCTTGTGGTAAGGCGTTGAACTGTCAATCTGAAGACGGCGAATTCCATTCTCGTCAGGTCTATGATCTTTTTGGGGTTCAATACGTAAGATTCTCAACAACCTGGGTATATATCCTCACACTATGCAAACAAGATACAATTTCATGCAATGGTAGGCAAAAAAAGCCTTCAATTAATCAATGTGAAAATGCTAATTATGATACTAAGTTGCAGGACATACCAAGCTCGATACCAAGTTCCGGTTGGACTCCTTATAGCTATTGAAGAAGAATGTGATGTGGAACACTATACAGACCCATGCCCGACGATACATCCCAATCAACAAGACTAAACATATTTTGAACAAATCATATTTCAGTTATCATTTATTATTAAAATAACAAACAAATAAAAAGAATACAGATTAAAATCATTAAACGAAGCATCGAACAAATCCTTTAAACATACTCAACTCCGAGTACCATTTTGACGGCCTCCTTATTCTCCTGCTGACGTCTGAGCATTCCCATCGTCGCATTGCACAAAGTTCCATCTGATTCTTTGCGAAGAATGACTCGGAAAATAGTTAAGAATCCGACTGAACGACACCATGATTATCAATCACCTCTTCATAAATAACTACTGTATTCCTGTGAGCCTTGGAAATTTGAAACAAGTTCGCGTGCCTTGCAGCTCATTTTCCAGTGAGTTTTCGACAGGTTGAATGAGAGCTGGAGCTTCATTTGAAGCTTGATGCGACGGAGCACTTTGTGTGGTACTTTCCGAATCCTGTTCCTGTGTTCCTGTGTTCATTGCATGACGTTGAAAATAGTTGTCCAGTGTATTTCCCTTGGGGGATGTATGTTGCAGAACATGCTGGGTGAAATTAGATACAATCCATCCCCATGAACCGCGAGTGCTCAACGATACAGATTTGGAGCAGCAAAAGCACTTAATGGAAGCTCGACGTGATCCAAGAATGTTTACAGCAATTTCGCCTGGGATCCTATTCCTTTGCTTCTTGAGGCTTTCGACTTTGCTTGAATCAGTAAAGTCGATTCGTCGAGGCAACTTTTCTGAATGCTCACTTCGTTCGCATTTCGTTCAGGCTTCTTGAGCGGAACACATTAATTTCCGCTTGCAAACTGGTTCATTTACTTTGTGCCAGCCTGTGGAATGTCAAGTTTGACATAGGTTAAGACTGAGATTATCGTCTCATGTGTTAAATCTACTTTCAAAAAGTTTTTGCTTCCGGTAACTCCTCGACATCTCCACGGTAGCTCCAGTGTCCAGGAACGATTCAACTCCACGGATCATGAGAAAAAATAAAGTTTTCGGATGATTGGAAACAGTCACATTTGTTCCTTGCAAACCTTCCAGTTCGCTTTGACGTCCTCATTTATATTCTTGAGACAATCTACGAGATAACCAGCGCAGGATTATTATTTTTAAATAAATCGGAATAGATTCACCAATAACTTTTCTACCGTTATCAGAACTTTTTCATCCACTGAAATCGTTCATATTTACTGTTCACTGTTTACTTTACACTGAAGAAAACAAAATTCATCACTGTAAAAATGTATTGAATTTTATTTACGTATTTTTAATTAAATTATTAATCGTGTATTTTAAATCGTATTGACGTATTTTCGAATGAATTTTGAATTGACGTATTTAAAAAAACGTATTTTTATGTATTTTAATGTGTATTTTTGCACGTTTGTATTTACAATTCAGTTGATGTGTACAGTTGATTGCCCCTCGTTGCGTTTTCAGTCATCTAAGCGCATTGAATGCTATGGAATGCGGATAAAAATTTCACAGAGCGAGTGCTCAATTAAACTGTATACAGCTTCATTGGAATTTTGTTGGCTTACGCCTATAAAATGAGTTTACGAAGTTTCACCTGCAGGTGTAGTTCATATTTTCATTTGAAGGTATTTCTGTTGCAATGATCCCCTACCAATAAAAACAATCCGTAATCCTTTCAAAAGCAAAGAGTTGACTAAGAATAAATAAGTGGATGGATGCATTTATTTTGTCACTTTGTTTTACAGCTACATCCGACCAGGACTTTATGGTCCTTGTCCCATTCGAATGGGTGGGTGTATGTATGTATGCACTGTTTTTCAACTGTATCGCTTATTTTATGTCACTCGATTAATTGGAATGAAACCATCGCCGTGTCACTGCGCTGCAAAGGATTGATTCATCCGTTCGGAAAACATTGGGCGTAACTCAAAGCAACCATCCAGTTTATGCGTTTCTATGGAAAAACGGAAAACGGAAGCATGGTTGTTAAGATTTACGACCTTTCGTAGGAAAATCCTGCGTTCAGGCAGGTCGGAACACCCAGGCACCGAACCATGCTCAGCTCTCTCACAATGAGGTAGCGAATATGAAATACTGTTGGAGGCTGGTTGCGCGGCCATCTCCTTTCGGAAATATGAAACCCAACCTCGCCATGGAAAGCGGAAACAAAGCTCACCATTAAATTCTATTCTTTTTTGTGTCGCCATTTTTTCCTCTGTGTTTGCGTTGTCCTTGATAAACAGATTGATCCCTTCTTCTGAAGGAATACGAGGGTGAAATGGTGAGGGAATCTGAAGAACTTACAATAATCGTCTTCATTTCTTGTGCATGCATATTTTACCGTCATGGCTCAACTGGCTTCCATTGTTCGGAACGGGGTTCTTCTCCTTTGTTGTTGTGCCTATCGTTGTCTCCCGTTCGTCACAAGAGTATACACACATACAGTGATACAAACACACAATGAGGACAGCATTTGAATAATCCAGAATTTATTACCGATTTTAGGAGAAGGATTCTTTTGACATCATAATTTAGACTTGATTATTAAGCCAAGATGAGTTTAGAACAAAAAATATTTTGATATAAATATCTTCTAATTGATTTGATTTTGAATATGAAGTCAACAGCTAAATTTGGCATGATGACTTTTTCTCAAACAATTACTCTGAATGGAACGCTGGTCTGTACCAAATTTGAAAACATAAACATTGCTCAGCAATCTCTTCTTCTCTTCCAGATGGAGTCCGGCTGCACGTTCACGGGATGCTGACGAGCGAACTTCGACGGACAGTCAAACCCAACCTGAGCAATACTATATCGAGCCGCCACTTGGTACGGTCCGGAACTGGAGCGGCACTGGTGTCCACACCTGATCTACAAACTCAAGGACTAAAATTCGCCAGGACCATCACAGCCACGAGGGCGACGATGGTTCACGGGCCATAGCAGTAGTAGAAGTAGCACTGAAGCAGCCCTCTACAGCAAGTGTAGCAGTAGGAGCAACAGTAACATAGCAGTAGTATTAGTAGTGATATGATGATGTCATCGACGTCGGTCATCGACGTCGATTCCAGTGATGATCGAAGAGGCGATGAGAGTGAGTTAGAAGAGCAAAGCAACGAAGGCATACATCTCTCATCGAATCAGTTCATTGAAGACCGATGGTAGCGATAGAACCGATGTTAGAAGAACTAGGACACGATAGCGGGAGTAATAGTACATAGGCAAGAGTAAAAGTTTGACGAATAGTGAAGTGGTTGGTGATGAAGAAGATACCAATGAAGAGTTGGTGCGGAGAAACTGAAGAACAGCAAGAGCGACCAAGACGGAGAAACGAGTGCAAGAGGAGGTAAGTTCTAAATAGTTTTGAAAATTTCTTGTTCACCAACGCTTGGCAGTTGGGGTTCCCAGTTAGCCTCGATCCGGGTCGGAATATCTCTCTGATGTTCGTGAAAATAGCTGATCGCCACTTCCTGATCGGAAACAATGAAATTCGTATAAAGGAAATAAGACAAATAATAATTATTCTTAGCTTCCTGTAGAAATTTTCCTGAATCTTCATGAATTTCCAGAATTTTCCAGAAATCTTGAATATTCCTTCAGGAATTTCTCCGAAATTTCAACAGCGATTCTCAATCTTATTCTTGAGATACCCTTCAAACTTTTGCGTTCATTGAGGTACCCTTTATCGCCCTAATGAAAATAGCGCTAACAATTAATATCATGAAAAACGACCCTGAAACTAACGGATATGTGGACTCTATTATTCACATAGTTCTCCAACATTTGTTTACAAGGTTTTTGCAGACTTTCCAATTCAAATAATGTTTACCTCAACTTACATGATTTGAAGATCGGCCTTTGAAAAAGCCTGAGCCTCTAAGGAGGCCTGTCTTAATGAGTTCTAGCCCTCTTGAAGGAGGCTTGGAGCCTCTTGAGGAGGCTCTGAGCCTTTGAAAGGAGGCTTCTGAGCTTGAAAGGAGGCCTGAGCCTCTTGAAAGAAGGCTTCCTGAGCCTTTGAAAGGAGCTCTGAGCCTCTTGAAAGGCTTCCAAGCTTCTTGAAAGGAGGCTGTTCTTGACGGAGCTTAGTGCGAAAGGAGGCTCCGAGCTCATGAAGTAGGCTCGGCTCTCTTGAAAGGAGGCTCTGAGCCTTGAAAGGAGGCCTGAGCTCTGGAAAGAGGCCTGAGCTCTTCTTGAAGAGCTGAGCCCTGAAAGGAGGCCTTGAGCCTCTTGAAAGGAGGGCCTCTAAAGGAGGTTCTCTTGAGGAGCTCTGGAGCCTCTTGAAAGGAGGCTCTGAGCGCTTCAAAGGAGGCTTTCAAGGCTTCTTTGAAAGGAGGCTTCTGAGCCTCTGAAAGAGGCTTCCGGAGCTCTTGAAGGAGGCTCTGAGCCTCTTGGAAAGAGAGTTGCCTCCTGAGCCTCTTGAAAGGGAAGGCTCTGAGCTCTTGGAAAGGAGGCCTGAGCCTTGAGGGAGCTGGACTTTGAAAGGAGGCTGCTGAGCTCTCTGAAAGGAGGCTTCCTGAGCCTCTTTGAAAGGAGGCTTCCTGAGCTCTTGAAAGGAGGCTCTGAGCTCTTTGAAAGGAGGCTTCTGAGTCTCTTTGAAAGGGAGGCCTGAACCTCTTGAAAGGAGGCATCCAAGCCTCTTGAAAGGTGGCATCTGAGTCAGTCTTGAAAGGAGGTCTGAGCCTTTGAACGAGCTTCTTACTTGAAGAGGCTGAGCTCTTGAAAGGAGGCTCCGAGCCTTTTTGAAAGGAGGTCCTGAGCCTTCTTGAAAGAGGCCTCTGAGCTCTTGGAAAGGAGGCCCTGAGCCTCTGAAAGGAGGCTCTGAGCTTGAAAGGAGGCTTCGAGCCTTTAGGAGCCTTAGGAGCCCTCTTTGAAAGAGGCCTGAGCTTCTTGAAAGGAGGTTTGAGCTCTGAAAGGATGGCTCTGAGCCTCTTTGAAAGGAGGCTTGAGCCTCTTGAAAGGAGGTTCTGAGCCTCTTGAAAGAGGCTCTGAGCTTGAAAGGAGGCTTGAGTTTCTTGAAAGGAGGTCTATGCTTTTGAAAGGAGGCTTCTGAGCCTCTTTGAAAGGAGGCTTCCTTGAGCTTGCCTCTTGAAAGGGAGGCTTGAGCTTTCTTGAAAGGAGGCTTGAGCCTTCTGAAAGGAGGCTTGAGCCTTGAAAGGAGGCTTGAGCCTCTTGGAAAGGAGGCTTGAGTCTTGAAAGGAGGCTTGAGCCTCTTGAAAGGAGGCCTTGAGCCTCAGGAGGCTCTGAGCTTCTCTTGAAAGGGAGGCTCTGAGCTTCCTCTTGAAAGGAGGCTTCCTGAGCCTTCTGAAAGGAGGCTCTGAGCCTTCTGAAAGGAGGCTTCTGAGCTCTTCTTTGAAAGGGAGGCTTCTGAGCCTCTTGAAAGGGAGGCTTCTGGAGCCTCTTGAAAGGAGGCTCTGAGCCTTGAAAGGAGGCCTGTCAGCCTCTTGAAAGAGGCTTCTGAGCTCTTTTGAAAGGAGGCTTGAGCTCCTTCGAAAGGAGGCTGAGCTCTGAAAGGAGGCTCGAGCCTTCTTGAAAGGAGGCTCTGGATGTCTCTTGAAAGGAGGCTTCTGAGCTCTCGAAAGGAGGCTCTGAGCTCTTGAAAGGAGGCTTTGAGCTCTTGAAAGAGGCTCTTGAGCCTCTTGAAAGAGGCTCTGAGCCTTGAAAGGAGGCTTCCTGAGCCTCTTGAAAGGGAGGCCGGCCTCTTGAAAGGAGGCTTCCTGAGCTCTTGAAAGGGAGGCTCTGAGCCTTTGAAAGGAGGCTCTGGCCTTGAAAGGAGGCCTGAGCCTCTTAGGAGTTGAGGCTTCCTGGAGCATCTTGAAAGGGGCCGTACTTAATAACGTAAGTAGTTTTTTGGTTTTCAAGCCCCTCCCCCATATAAGATTTTTCCACAAAATATTTTTTATTTATATGCAGCGTAAGAAATGGCTGACCTCACTCCCATATGTAATTAGACGGGCCCCAAATGAGCTCTCTTTTTTGGAAAGGAGGCTTCTGAGTTTTGAAAGGAGGCCTGAGCCTCTTGAAAGGAGGCCTCTGAGTTTGAAAGGAGCTCCGCCTTTTGAAAGACTCTGAGCTCTTGAAGAAGGCCTCTGAGACTTTGAAAGGAGGCCTCCTGAGCCTCTTGAAAGGAGTGCTCTGAGCTCTTGAAAGGAGGCCTGCCTTCTGAAAGGAGGCTTGATTTTGAAAAGGAAGTGTTTATGTCTCTGAAAGAAGGTTTCAAAACACTTTATCTTTGAAAGGAGTTCACCAAGGCTCTTAAAGGAAGGTTTAAATGTGGCTTTGGGGGCTGCTTTGAGATGGCTTTAAAGCTTCTGCAACGGAGTTTAGTTTATAGGAAAATAACTTTTGTATAAAAATTATTTGAGCTTTTAGTGGATCATATTTTATTAATTTCCACTTTTTCATTTATAGTATGAGCTTGACTCAATAGTTAGCCTCAGTGTTCGTATTGACTCGACTCGAGTCGAGTCAAGTACGAGACACTGAAGACGGCCTTACTGTTGAGGTCGAAATACGTATCTGTCAAGATACAATAAGTGGTGGAATTCAAATGGTAACTCGTCTTATGACAAGGAAAATAGTCTTTTAGGCCTCTCAAACGGGGGTGGTTTTAGTTCAGTATATTCTTAACATATTAATATTTTTTTCTATCATATTCATTTTTGTTTCGATAGAATTCCGAACATTTGTTCCTTCTTCTGTTTGGTCTATAACTGTGGTTACAGCCCTTCATGTACTGTGTGATTGTGGGAGGCAAGATTTACATAGGATTTAATTTGCGATGGATTTGGTGCATTTTTATATATAATGCAAAAGTTTTGAATAAAAATAAAAATTATCAAAATTTATTCAATTAAAATTAATTAACTATTGTTATTTTTTCGAGGTACATTTTACAAGGGAAGGTACTCTAGGTGCATAATTTTCAGGTTGAGAACTGCTTTTTCATAAAATCACTGATATTCCTATAGGAATTCGTCTAGGAATCGTTCTAGATATTCCTCATGAATTGCTCCGGATATTCCTTCCTTGAATTCTCTGGATATTCCTCCACATGTTCCTACAAGAGTTCTTACGGATATTTCTCCAAATATTCTTTCAGAATTCACCGAATACAGAGTCCAAGAATTCTTCTGATATTCTTCCAGATGTCTTCCTTCCTTCCTGATATTCCTCCTCTGAACTCCTGTGATATCCTCCAGGAATACTCCAAATAATCTCCCAAATATTTTTCAGAATTCGTCCGGATATTCGTTCAATAATTGCTTTGGATATTCCCCAGAGCTTTCCTGATGGCCTCCAGGAATTAGTTCTTGGATATTCCTCAGGATATTCCTCCAGGAGCCTGTCAAGACATTTCTTCCTGGTGATCTCTGAATATTCTTCCAGATATTCATCTGGATATTCCTCCAGGGACTCGTCTGGATATCTCCAGATATTCCTTCAGGCATTCTTCCATATTCCTCCAGGAACCTCTGGGTATTCCGCTAGGAGATCTGTCTGGATATTCCTCCCGGAATTCGTCCAGATGTTCTTCCAGGAGGGCCTGGATACTCCTTCAAATGTTCTGTCTTCAGGGATTCAGTCCGAAATTCTTATAGGAATTTCGAATATTTCTCCAAATATATAAGGGATATTCCTCCAGGAATTCGTCCAAGAAAACCTTCGGATATTCCCTCCATAATTGCATCCAGATATTTCTCCAAGAAATCCTCCGAATATTTCTCAAATTCTTTCCAGGAATTCGTCCGCATATTCATCCAAGACTCCTTCTGAAATTGGTCCAGAGTTATTTCGATATTCACCAGGAATTTCTTGGAGTTTCCTCCAGGTACCTCATTCGTGATATCTGTCCAGAAATTCCTCAGAATAACTGTCCAGTATTTTTACGGATAGTCTTCCGGTATTCGTCAAGATGTTCCTCCAAAAATTTTTTGGATATTCGTCAAAATACTCATTTCTTCCAGGATTTCCTTGATATTCTTCTCCGGAAGTCCTTTAGATATTCTCCAAGTTTTTCTCAAGAATTCTCAGAATATTCCTCCAGGACTTCTAAGATATTTTCGGGAATTCTCTGAATATTTTTACAGATTTCTCCAGGCCTTCAAATACTTCAGGATTTTCTTGATATTCCTCCAGAACTCGTTCAGATATTCCATCAGGAATTCCTCTGAATATTTTTCCAGCAGTGCCTCCGTATATTCTTCCAGAAATTTCAACGGATTTTTTAAAGAGTTTTCCGGATATTCTTTCATGCTGAAGAATTCTTGGAGAATGTTACATGATCCTGGAGTATTATCCGGAGGATTGCCTGAAGATTATCCGATTATTTCTAGAGGAATATTCAAAGAATTCCTGGACATCGATAAATATTGGAGGAATTTCTGGAAATGCCTGAGGAGAACTGATGAGTTCGTTTAGGAATATCCAGAGGAATTTCTGAAGGATATCTGTTCAATCCTATGAGGAATATCAGGATGAGTTCCTGGAGGAATGACCAAAGGAATTCCAAGGATATGCAGAGGATTTCTGACGAACTCAAGGATTATATCCGACGAATTCTCGAGTGAATACAGTTATATGGCACATTTCAAGATGTGAATGTGGATTTTTGTTCATGATCTAAAAATTTTATGTACGTTCTAGGTTGAATCGGTGGTCGTGATTAATACAATGTTGGATTAGTGCAGAGTTAATTCTATGAGTAGTTCCGACTTAAACATCACTATGTTAGTGTTAATTCAGTAGCTTTTCTTATTTGTTTACGTTAGTTTGTCCTGAAAGTCTCTTTTCCTGAAATTCATTACCCAATTAATTATAGTTTCCTGAAGAAGACACCCAACCTGTCATAGAACGTTTGACAAACAAAAATCTTGTTCAATTCCTTTGAACATGCGTAGCCAGTTTAAATTGAAATAACAATAAACATTGATCCTTCAATTGCTTTGAATATGTATTAGTTCTAGACAATATCTGCTGGCAATGCCCTCTTTGAAGCAACGTATTTTTTTAGATATCAGATAGTGCGACACCTCGCTGAAAGATGAGCGGAATCGTATTGGACCCATAACCATTGGAAGGAGGAATCAATGAAAACATAACACTAGAGCTCCTCTTACCCTGGCTGCATTGTTGTGCCCAAGAACTGTTCCGGATCTACAACTTAGTGTCGACGGGTTAGCCACAAAGTAATCATAATGTGGATCTATTAATCAGCGGTGCCGTATGATCATGGATTACAGGACGTGGGTAGTATCGAAGAATTTATCGAAGTGACATCGATAGGTTCCTGGTCAATCAGAGTGATCAGAGAGGCTTTGGACCAAAACATCTAGCAGCTGGTCGATAGAGCATCTAGACATCAGGGATCGAATCAGGCCCCTCGTACAGAACTCGTGCTTGAGAGACTGTTTTACAAATAGCGTGTTTAGCGAGGCATGCACACTAAGGGTATGCGCGAAAAAAACAACAATAAATAATAAACAGGGACTCTGTTAGTTAACCAGAAGTGAAAAATATTTTTGTCCCTGGAAATAGAAATTAATGCGAGAAGTGAAAAAGAAGAATAATAATTTTCTTTTTTCCTCTTCTTCCTATGTTTCTTTTTCTTTCTTCTACATTCTTCCGTTTCATCTTTCTTTCTACTTCTTTCTTTCGTAGAAAGAAGTGAGAAGTGAAAAGTAGAAGTGAGAAGTAGGAATGAGAATTGAGAAAGAAAGGAAAGATAGTAGAGAAGAAATGAGAAGTGAGAAGTAATAACTGAGGACGAGGAGTGAGAAATAAGAAGTTGATGACTGGTGAGAATGGAGTTGAAAATTTACAAATGAGGATTATTTAAAATTCTTCCACTTCGTCATTCCAGTTTTGCGCCCTTTTTTCCTGCTTTTTCTCTTCTACCCTTAGTTAAGTCCTATAAATTGTATTGTTTTTACTTACTTTTAGGTAAGTTTTAATGATAATAACAATTAACGATAAGCCAAAAGTGGCAGTAGCCCTTGGTTGAGCCTGAAAAGAAGTTTTTCAAAACTGCTTTATATCCATTACGTGCTAAACTAATAATTTGTAGAGGCAGCTAAACTATAATTTGAGAGGCAAGCGTGCCTACTGGTGGGAAAGAATACATATATAAAAAGTACGGACAGGATTTGCCTTTTATAGGTAATAGAACAATAAAACAGAACAGATTTTTCCTGTGACGTATCAGTATATTGAGTGAAAATAAAATTCGGCTGATAGTTCGAAAAGTGTGAAAAAAACTTTTTTTAATAGTTACAGAAAACATGTATTAGCATTAGCATTAGCATTGAACAATTCGCAATAAATTGTAGGTGGTATGCCAGACTATTGTATAAGAGTAGCATCATTTTCACCAGTTTCCACAGGTATTGATTTGGAACTAATCACTATCTCTTAGATGGAAGGATGCACTCTCCAATAGTCGAGATCTGTCCTGATCATGTCCTTGCGAGTGCTGAGAAAGGGGACGGATGGTTTATTGGACACCACTTGAAAGATGCGAGAGAACTCTACTGACCTCTCATAGGTGCACGGGAGGTTTTGGATTGCGTGGAAGGTATACAGAAATTGCTTTGTAGAACGTAAACACAGAAAGAACTAAGATAGAAATAAAGTACGAAAGGAAGCCTGTAATTGAAACCCACGGCCCCTGCTTTATAAGGCAGAAGTAGCCACTAGACCACGAGTCGTTAATAGTTACAGACAGTTATGTGGTAGTATAGTGATAAATTAGGAAAAATGAGTAGTGACACATACAGTACAGTGAACCACCTCTAGGCATGCTGTCTGTAGTGGAGAAGAGGATACTATTTCTGCCACCATCAATAGAAACCGAGCAATGGTGGAGATTTGTAGGAGTGTTTCTTTGAACGAACCAGAACTCAAAAGGCACAACCCAAGAACTTCTCAGCACCCAAATCACTCAGCTGGACCAAAGACTAAAAGGAAGCAAGATGGATGAACTATGGATGAACTAAATTGGAGCATCGTTCCAATTCCTTTACTTTTCTTCTCTGATCGCTTCACCAATACATGAATAAAAAATAAACACTAAATAAGCTAGGGGATCGTTTGTTGCTATTGCCACGGATACTGTGGGAGTCCCAGGTATCCTCAAGCTTTAGTTGCAACGGTGGCTCTTCCGACCTTCTACTCCCTGAGTAGTTAGTACAAATAGGGCGTCCTTGTGAAGTCTTACTGTTGATCAACTAGTACATCCCATTCCCCTACACTCTGAAGAAACCTTCCTTGCTTCAGGAAGTGATCCTTTTTAGTGCATCTTCGTAACAAAAAGGGCACCATAACGGAGCATGAGATCTGATCAAATTATTTGTAGTACTACTTGTTCAACCCCTGGCTGGGTGAGGATAGAGGATGAAGCACACAACATGAACAATTAAAACAGAACAGGCAATTAACACAAATTGCGCAGCGATCGTTTGGCGCGCAAACCATGAATGCAGCATTTGCGCGTTGTGTCCACTGAAGCAGCGATGATGTGATGTATGGCTACAAGCAATATTGGTTCTATCTCGCGCGCCGCAGCTCGATGATGCCGTTCAGGGGACGCAAACATCCTGGCACACCAAACGAATTTGAAAAATTGTTTTATCTCGTCGTTCTGCCGCTTTGGTCTATCTATTGGCTGTCACACTTGTTACGGTCCGTTTGATCGATGATTGAATTGGGTAGTACTTCCTTCTGGTGATAATTTATGGATTCTTGCGATGCTAATTTTGCATTTGGAATGGTTAATGGTTCTGAATAGCTGGTTGGCGGAGGGTCCTGTTATCGAGTCGATAACTCTGACCTGGCTTCACCAAGTTTCAGGTCGGAGTTCCCAGATACCAGCGGAGCGGCAATGGTCGAATCAGGAATGAAGCTGTTCTTTCTGATGTCCACAATACCAGTGGACGGATTACCGCCTCGATTCGACCAGTAGGATAATGGTTGAATGGAATCGGACCGATTGTACTGTTCTAAAGCGTGCGCGTTGGTCCGGAATGAAAGAACGGTTACTGTGAGCTGATGCATGACCGGACGCTGAATTCGTGTCCGCAGGATGGACCTGACGGTTCGAAGGATGACACTGTAACTTTTTGGATTAACATTTCAGTCTGGACAGAATGCATGGATCGTTATTGCTTTCATCTGCGTCGCTCTGTCCTGTTGTATAGACTAACAACAACCTGGCTTCACCCAGTTTCAGGTCACCCCAGGTGCCAGCGGAACGGCTGATGGTCGAACAACAGTGAAGCGGGTGGTCTGGAAACATACATTGTTGGACGGATACCGGATGATTGACCAGCAGGCGAATGGAGTTATCGGATGAACACGCCGGTCTGGATGGCTTCAAATCGGTGATACGCCACTGAGCTTGATGGTTCGTGGCCGCTTCTTACGCGTAATCCTGTCACGGTACCATGTTGCGGCAAAGATTCCCACGTTGTGTGGAGATGGTTTTTGACGACGACGAAAACGACAATTTTTTACTTTTAAATTTAAATCGTATTGTACCACCAGTGGGAAACGATATACACTATATAAAAAGTGCGGACAGGATCCTTTTATAGAACAATTAAACAGCACAGACAATTAGCAATTAAATTCGGCGCGCTCGTTTGACGCACAAACCATGAATGCAGATCATGCGCGCGTTGCTGTCTATCGAAGCTGCGATGATGTGATGTATGGCTACAGCCATTGTTTCCTATCTCGCGTTGTAGCGCTGATGCCGTTCGTTGGTGGCTGGAACATAGCTTAAACACTGACACTAATCTTGTGCGAAGAGTTCGAAAATGTTTTGAAAAACATTAGAATATTTCTATATCATTTTTGGATGGCCTCCATCATTCATTTTGGATGGAAATTCTCAATTTAGGATATTTTTGTTGTTGCAATATTGTTGATTTTATATGAAACTAGTCGACCCGGCAGACGTTGTCCCGCATAGAGGCGAGAATGCGTTCTAAACTGCGCAGAAATTACAACTTTTAGTTTTCACGATTTGCTCAACTTTACTCGTAATTTTCGCATTAGGAACATCAAAACCGTCGGAAACTATAACGAATGTTTCTGCTGAAGAAATGAAAACCCAGATTAATCCACCCAGCAGTGATAGTGCCTTTCCGTTTCTTGTGAGTGAGTAATTTCTTTGCTTTTGGTATGAAAAAGTATTTTCCATAACTTCTTGAGCCATAGTCCGATCCGGCCAATTTTAATAGGAATCAATGGACATGATTCTGTCGAATGTTGCGAGTAAATCGGTGAGAGGCGTCTAAAGAGAAAAGATTTTTTCTTGTAAAATTAGGCCATAACTCCGAAGCCCAGTCCGACTGGGCCGGTTTTCGATACGAAACAATGGGACACGATTCGCGTCGAATGCAACTTGTTGCGAGCAAATCAGTTGAGATAAATGCCTAAGAAATGAAATGGTTAAGCATAAGTGCTCGAAAAATCAGTGAGATTATTTTGATCGATTGATGATTTTGTAGACTTGATCCCGGGAGACTGCAGTACCCTTTTATCGAGAACTAAAATAGTTTTGTTCTAGCGTTTTTTTTAGTATAGATCCTATACAAATGACCATTATGTGTGAGTTATGTTTTGGGTTGACAAATTTATTTATTCTTGCAGGCGGTTTGTTTTTGACCTTCCTAAAGATTTTTAATTGCCACAAAATTTGAATAACTTTTCATAACAATGACCAATAAGCTGTTTTTTCACAGCACAAAGCTCTAAATGTGCTTAATGATTTGTACTGGTGAAATGTCAACATTCCATCAAAGTTTTAGGATATTTGATAGTTATTGGCTCAATATGGGGACATTGGATCCTATTAGTCACCCATACAAAATTTGTGAAAAATAAAAAAATATATAAATCTGTTCTCAGGCTTCTGATTTTAATAGATTTGACAGATTTGATGAAGGTTGGCAGGAAACATTATTTATTGGGTAGACATAGAAAGAGGATCAAGTCTCCCAAATTTAAAAAATAACATTTGCTGTCGAATTCAATAACAAAATCATTCATGTATACGCACAACAATTCGAAAATTGTGCGTTTTGAAGGAAAATATTTAAAAATCTGAGGCACCTTTCTAATTTTAACAAGCTCTTGAAGAGGACAATTTCCGAATATTTTTGTAGACTTTTGACAGCACTCTAAAAATCGATTATGTATCAATAACAGCAATATTTTAAGGACTGTCATACATCAAAGGTAAATATATTTCTTAGAGAGTCAGTGGAAATCTCGTATGTTTATTATTTTTGGTGGGATACATCGGAAATCAGAAAAGGGATCAAGTCTATCAGTCTCTATACTTTGTGTACAAGAAAGGCTAAAAGAATTTTGGTCATAACTTGAGCCATAGTACGATCCAATTTTCAAGGAAAAATTGGACAGGATTCTTCGTCAAATGCAACTTGTTGCGAGCAATCGGTTGAGAATAAATTCAAAAAGTGAGCTAGACTTTTTAATGTGCTTTTATGAAAAAGTATTTTGGCCATAATTTAAGCCCATAGTCCGATAGGGTCAATTTTCAATAAGAAACAATGGGATAGGAGTTTGCGTCGAACGCAACTTGTTGCGAGCAAATCGAGAGAAAGTGCCAAAAAGTGAGCTAGACTTTTAATGTGCTTTTATATGGAAAATTTTTTTTCATAACTTCAAGCCATAGTCCGATCATCAATTTTCAGTAGGAAACAATGAGAGAATCTGCATCGAATGCAACTTTTGCGACTAAATCGTTTGAGTAGTACCCAAAAGTGAGCTAGACTTTAATGTGCTTTTTATGGAAAAATATTTTGGCCTTAACTCTGATCCAGCTTTCAATAGAAACAATGGGACAGGATTCTGCGTCGAATGCAACTTGTTTGAGCAAATCGGTTGAGAAAATTAAAAAGTGAGCTAGACTTTTAATGTGCTTTTTATGAAACATTTTTTGGCCATAACTTCTAAGCCCATAATCCGATCGGGTCAATTTTCAATAGGAAACAATGAGACAGGATTCTGCATCGAATGAGCTCCCAAAAGTGAGCAGACTTTTGCGACACACACACACACACACACACATACGCACACACATACACACACACATACACGCACAGACATCACTCTAATTCGTCGAGCTGAGTCGACTCGATATATAACACTATGGGTCTCCGGGCTCCTATAAAAAGTTCGTTTTGAGCGAACATATAGCCTTTACGTTCTTTTATACGAGAAAAGTATTTTGGCCATAACCTTCATAGTCCGATCGGTCAGTTTTCAATAGGAAACAATGGGACAGGATTCTGCGTCGAATGTAAACTTGTTTGAGTAAACTGGTTGAGAATAAGTGCCCAAAAGTGATAGACTTCTTGATGTGATTTTTAGAAAAGAAAGTTTGGCCATAATTCTAAGCCATAGTTCGATCAGTTAATTTTCAATAGGAAAAATGGACAGGATTCTGCGTCGAATGCAGTTTGTTGAGCAAATAAAGCAAATGTGTGAGTTGAGAATAAGCTCCAAAAAGTGAGCTAGACTTTTTAATGTGTTTATATGATACAGTATTTTTGCCGTAACTTCTAAGCCTAAGTCCGATCGAGCAAATCGTGAGAATAAGTGCCCAAAAAGTAGCTAGACTGTTTGATGTGATTTTTATGAAAAGAAAGATTTTGGCCAAATTCTCATAGTTCGATCGGGTCAGTTTTCAAGGATTCTGGTCGAATGCAACTTGTTGCGAGCAAATCGTTGAGAATAAGTGCCCAAAAAGTGAGCTAGACTTCTTGATGTGATTTTTTATGAAAAGAAAGTATTTTGGCCATAACTTCTAAGCCCAGTTCGATCGGTCAATTTTCACAGGAAACAATGGACAGGATTCTGCGTCGAATGCAACTTGTTGCGAAAATTGAGTTGAGGTTGAGGATAAATGCCCAAAAGGAGCTGACTTTTGCGACACACAGACATCACTCCAACTCGTCGAGCTGAGTCGATCTATGGGTCTCCGGTCTCCTATAAAAGTTCGTTTTGAGCGAACATATAGCCTTACGTATACTTTGTATACGAGAAAGGCAAAAACCATCCAGCCGTTTTCGAGTGCGGATACGAACACAGACCATTTCATTTTATATAAGATTTTTAATTTATACAGGGTTGGACAGAATGATCGGACAGGCACAATTTTATCGAAATTCAAATGACCATAACTCTGTGAAAAATACCGATTTCTTTGCTTCGTGTCGACTGAAAATTAATCAAGTTTTGGAAAACTGGTTTCATGACTCAAATTCATGACAGACGCTGGACACCGGAGATAATGGATTATTTGAGGCATGTCGTATTTTATTTTGAGCGCTTGAAATCTTTGCTTTGGTTAAATGTTATTTTTTAATATTTTTACTAAACCAGAGCTCTTCCTGACTTGATTGATATATTGATGTCACAGATCGGACAACTAAAATCTGAGATATGGCCGCCTTGAAACAGTTCCACCATTGTCGTCGCACGCTATTGTTCTAGTAGGCAGCGTTCTTGCACAAGTGGTATCCTGTGGTTCTGAGCAAATATTTAAATAATTGTCCTAGATACCGTCATACGCATATTTCTCCCATGTTTAATAATATTTCCTATGTACATGGAAAATCATGCGTGGAGAGTTATGGTCATTTGAATTTCGATAAAATTTTTTCTCCGATCATTCTGTCCAACCCCTGTATAATGACTGATATCGTTTGCTCATTGATAAACACTTCAAAAATACATATTTTCGGAGAAATCACCGTTTGAATAAGAGATTTTCCTAGGGGCGCCTATGATTATATTTCCGCATTTGAATGGGAAAAATATAAATGTGTTCCATATCACGATACCTGCCGAACTGGATGGTCCCTTCAATATCGAGTAAGGAGAGTTTACTCTACATATGTTTTGGGAAAATCATCACAGAATTGAATAATATAATCATGAACCAAACAATTCTCTAACTTTCCCAAGAAGGACCCAGAATATATTCTACAGAAATTGATTCCTGAACCATCAAGTGATTCCGTAGGATGGTTCAGATTTTTTAGAAGACGTTTCTGTAGGCAGTGAAAGCCTGACAGATTAGTGAAGGTATTGCACAAAATAGGACGAGGCTTGGTAAATTTATGCTGT